>NW_026000005.1:6470190-6488190 GCF_001458135.2 Marmota marmota marmota
GGGGGGGGGGGGGGGCGGAGGGTTACTAAGATTGAACCCAGGGACATTTTACCACTGAGCTTCAGCTATAGCCCTTATTATTTTATTTTTATTTATTTTGACACTAGACATAACTAATTGCTTAGGACCCTTTAAGTTGGTGAGTCTAGCCTTGAATTAGTGATCCTCCTGCCTTAGCCTACCGTGTTGCTGGGATTACAAGTGTGTACCGCTATGTCCAGCAGAAATGGAGTTTTTAAACTGAACTCTCTCATATTTTTTGTAAGAAATTTTATCTCTAAAGGCAACATTTTTAAGCTACTTCTCAATGAAACAGAATTCATATGCAATATGAGGCAATAGTTAGGTATTTCTCTATTCTGAATGTTTGTGTTCCACAAATTCACATATTGGAACCTAATTACCAATAGGACGGTATTAGGAGCTGGTATGTTGGGAGTTAATTAGGCTTTGAAAAATGCATCAGCTTCATGATTGGGAGTAGAGCTCCTATGTAAAGTAGGCTCCAGTTATTACCTTGCCCCTTTCACCATGGGAGAACTCAAGAAGAGCCACCTACGAACCAGGGAATGGGCACTCAAGTCTGTTGGCATCTTGATCTTGGAATGTCCAACCATCAGAAGTATAAAAAAAAACTTTTATTTAAAGGATATCTAGTTTGTGGTATTTTGTTATAGCAGCCTGAATAACTGAATAACAGTAGTGCTTTAATTTTCATTTTATACAATAAAGTTTCTATCAGCAGCACCAAAATGATACTTTAAATTTATATTGTCATTTTAACAGCTTCTCAGGGCTATGATTCATATGCAATGTAACTCATGCATTTATGGTTTACAGCGGGATTTTTTTTAGTATATTCTCACAGAGCTCTGTAACCATTACCATTATCTAGTTTTAGAATTTTTCATTCACCTTTCAAAAAACAAACATATTAGCAGTTATTCCCTCCCATTATTTATCCATCCCCAACAAAGCACATCCCAATTTCTTTCTTTAAAGATTTGTGTATTCTGTATTTTTCAAGTAAATGAAATTGTAAAATCGATTTGTGTGTGTGTGTGTGTGTGTGTGTTTGTGGCTGGCTTATTTCACTTATCATAATGTTTTCAAGGTTTTTCTTCATTGTAATATGTATAAGTACTGACTTTTTATGGTTGAATAACATTTCATTATGGATCCATCACATTTTGAACATTTATATATTAGTTTATAGATATATGCATTTTTCCACTTGGGGTTATTATAAATAATGCTGCTATGGACATCTATATACAAGTTTATGTGTGGGCATGTTCTCATTTCTCTTAGATAAAATTGCTGGGTCACTTGGTAACTGTATGGTTAACAATATCTATGTAGATCTACAAATATCTATGGAGAACTTCTACTCCTATGTTTGGATTATTTGTCTTTGTCTTAATGAATTCTAAGGATTCTTTATATATTGTGGTTGCAAGTTCCCTAGCAGAAAAAAAATGATTTGCAAATATTTTTCTCATATTCTGTGTGCTGTCTTTTCACATTTTCATTTACGATGATATTTATTGAACAGAAGTTTGTTCTACTTTTAAAATTATGATGATGTTCATCTTGTTTTTTTTTTCTCTCTTATCATTTGTGCTTTTGGGTTATATAAACCCAGGTCACAGAGATTTATTTCAATATTTTTCCTGGTCTTTATATAGTTTTACCTCTTACAGTACTAGCTAGACTCCATTTTTAGTTGATTATCATGTATGATGTAAGTAAGTCAAACTATTTCAATTATTTGCATATGACTCCTGGTGGTTCCATTTCTTGAAAAGATGTTTTTCTTTTTTCCTCTATTGGATTAGCTTGAAATGCTTATAGAAAGTCAGCTAACCATAAATGAATACATTTATTTTTGGACTCATTCTCATTCCATAGGTGTGTATGTCTATTCTCATGATAGTACCACAATGTCTTCATTGCTACTGTAGTGTATAGGAAGTTCTAGAAGAGCCATATGTGATTCCTTCATTATTTACTTCTCAATTTCAAGACTGTTTTAATTCTTTTGGTGCCTTCCCTTTCCATGTAATTAGCTCATCAATTTCTGCAAAATAGTATTATTCTTATTTCTTTACTATTTAATTAGTTCTACATGACAGTAGAATGCATTTTGAGACATGATACATAAAAAGTAGTAAAAGTTCTCATTTGTTTGGTTGCACATGATGTAAAGTTACACAGGTCACATAATCATATATACACATAAGGTAATAATGTCCAATTCATTCTATCGTTCCTACACTCATGCTCCCTCCTTTCCCTTCCTTCCCCTCTGTCTAGTCCAAAATATCTCTATTTTCCCACCCACTCCTTATTGTGAATTAGTATCTGCATATCAGATAATACATTTTGCCTTTGGTTCTTTGAGATTGACTTATTTTGCTTAGCATGATATTCTCCAGTTCCATCCATTTATACACAAAAGCCATAATTTTATTCTTGTATTTTTTTCTATTTTAAATTATTCCTGGGCTGGGGTTGTAGCTCAGAGGTAGAGCGTTCACCTAGCATTTGTGAGGCACTGGGTTTGATCCTCAGCACCACATAAAAGTAAAATAAAGATATTGTGTCCACCTATAACTAAAAAATAAATGTTAAAAAATTATTCCTATTTTAAGTAATTCCTATTTAAAGTATTCCAATTCATAAACATGACACTTATTTCCACCTACTTAGGTCCTATTTATTTCAATATTTTTGTAATTTTAAGTGTAATAGTCCTTCACTTACTTTGCTAAATTTATTCTTAAGTATTTTATACATTTTGATGCAATTGTAGATGGAATTATATTCTTGATTTTATTTTGGAATTTTTGTGTGTTTGGTGCTTAGAAATAAAATAGATTTTTGCATATTGATATTTTATTCTAAAAACTTATTTGCGTGTATAATATTTCTAATAGTATTATTTTATTTTTAATGAATCTATTAAAAACTTTCCATATATAAAATCATTCTATGAAAATGTAAGCACTTTTAATTATTTTTTTCTAGTATGCATGACTCTATGCCTTTTTATTGTATAGCTGCCCTGCCTAGAACCTTCATCATAGCTGGAGAATAAGAGCCAAGATCCGGGATCCTTGTCCGTGCATTATTTTTCTGGGAGGCTTTTAGCATTTTGCCCATCAGTAAGATATTGGCTGTGAGATTTGTATGATGCCTTTCCTCAAATTGTGGAATTCCCATTTTCATCTCAAACTGTGGAATGTACTTACAATGAAAAGTATATAGTTTTGTCAAATGCATTTTATGCTTTTATTAAAATGATGAATTACCTTCCGTCCTTGGTTCTATAATGATGGCATATTACATTCAATGGTTTTAAGATGTTAAGAGACTTTGCATTCTAGAGATATATCCTATTTGGTCATAGTGTCTGGTGCATTTCACCTGTTGCTTATAGTTACATGTGGCTGGTAGATTCTGTTTAGTTATAGTTATCTGTGGAATTTTGTGCATATTTCTAAGAGATGTTGTTCTGTGGTTTTATTTTCTTTTATATCTTTGGTTAGAATGAGTTGGAAATTTTAGCTCCTCTTCTATTTTGGGGAAAAATTTGTTATGAGTTAGTGTTAATTTTTTAATATTTGGTAGAAATCAGCAGTAGAGCCATGTGAGCCTGGTTGTTTTCATGTGTTATTAGTTTAAATCTTACTTGCTAGTCTATTTTTGTACATAAATGCATCTATTCCATTTCTTTTTCAGATATTTTTCTCTGTCTTTGTGGGATATATTCAATTCAGCTAAGTTATATACATAATTGTTTATATTATTTGCATGTAATTGTTTATAGTATTCCCTTGTCAATCTTTATATTTCTGTAAGCTCAGCAGTGTTATCTTCTTTCAATTCTGATTTTAGCAATTTGATGCTCTTCTCTATTTCTTTGGTAAGTCTAGATAAAAATTTGGCAATCTTGTTAAATTAAAAAATATGACATTTTCATGTTTTGATTTATCTATTCATTTCTATTTTATTTCATAAATTGAAAATATAATATTTGCTGTTGCTTCCCATCTGTTTAATATAGATTTGGTTGATATACTTTATCCATTTCTTAAGGTGAAATGTTAGGTATTGATTTGAGATATTTCTTACTTTATAAAATTATCTATCTATTTATTTATTTATTCATTCATTTATTCATCATGGTTCTGGGGATTGAGCAGAAGTCCTTGTGCATGCTAGGCAAGCACTCTATACCTGAGCTGCATCCCCAGTACCCTCACTTTTGAATATATTTTATATGCACACATTTCCCTCTAATAACTGCTTTAACAGCATTTTCACTCATCTATAAATATTTACTTGTAATTTACTTTAGGATCTACTTTTTTATTTTGAATTTTACTAATTAACTTATAAGCATTTGTGAATTTCCTGCATTTCTATCTGATTTATTTTTAAATTTTATTCTGTTATGGCACAGTAATATAACTAATATAATTTCAATCCTATTTATTAAGTTATTTCTTAGGGCCTATTGATGATTTTTCATGGATAATATTCCATGTCTGCATGATACACGTTCTACTGTTGTTGAGTCAGGTGATCTACAATTATCCATGATATTGAGTTGATTTACATGGTTATTCAAATATTATATGAATGTGTTAATCTTCTTCTTACATACTCTATACATTATTTCAAATGGCATTGAGATCTTCCAACATTATATTGAATTTTCTATTTTTTTGCCAACCTTGTCAGTTTTTACTTCATATATTTTGAGGCTTTTCTGCTATGTGCATGGTGTGTTTTATTATTAAATCTTTCTAAGATTAGGTTTTTAAAATGTACATGCTTCTATTTCTTGGGACATAGATTTGTGTTAAACTGAATTTGTCTGACATTAGTATGGTCACCCTGGCTTGGCTATGGGTTACATTTTGCATGGTGTTTTCCCCCATGGTTTTATTTCAACCTCTTTTCCTCTTTGAAGTTAAATCATGTCTCTTGTAGAAAGAATATAGTCAGATTTTTAAAATGTATTCTGATATTTCCTGCTTTTTGATTAAATATTATTTTAATATTTAATATTATTATTGATATAGTTGTGTTTACATCTGCCATTTTATTTCTGTTTTATTTTGTCTTGTGTCTGCTTTGTTCTCCTACTCCTTCCCTTCTTTCCTTTCAGTAAGTGAACATATCTATGGTAATCATAATAATTCTTCCCTAAGATTTAAAGTTATTTTCTAAGGGCTGTTCTAGGACTTACAATATATGTTGTATATCTACTTTTATTTAAAAATTCTGCACAATACTATTTTATATTTCTCTATTTAATTATCTCCATTTTTGTGTTGTTAGTGCTATACATATTAGCTCTCTCTCTTCCCCCAATATATTTTATATATATAATCCAAATTGTATTATTTGAATGATTATACTATATACTGTATAATTTTATGTATTTTTAAAAGCTGAGCGAAACTAGAACAGGGAAGTATACATTTAAAATGCTTGTTTTATTAATTTGTACTTACCATTTCCTATTCTCTTCATTTTTTCTTCCATTTTAAGATGTCATATGATGGCATATCTTACTGTAGTTCCCATATGCTTCTATTTGTCTCCTTTGTGCTGTTATTGTCAAACATATAGGATTTGCATGTGTCATTGGTCTAGCAATACAATTGTACACATCTTGATTTGTGCATTTTATATTTAAATTAGCTAAAGGGAAAAAAAGGAAAGAAATATGCAATTGAATGCCTTGTGTGTTATGGATAATCACCTTGGTTTTGCTTTTCTCTATGGCATGTGTGGGGGATTTGAACCACTGTGTAGTGTAGTATCACTTGTTTTCATCCTGAAGAGTTTTAATGTAGTATTTCCAGTGAGTCAACAATGCTAGGAACAAATCCTCAGTTTCTTATTTTTTGGCAATACTGTAATGTTGCCTTTCCTTTTGACATTATTCCTGGATGCAAGGTATTTTAAGTTGTTATTTTTTAAGTTTCCATACTTTGAATATAATTTTACCTTGAAATCTTTACTGCTTCTGATGAGAAACCAAATGTTAAATTATTAGGATTTCCTTTCAAGAATTTTTTTGTGTGGTTCTTGAACATAATATCCAAATTGAAATCACTTAGCTTTATTCTTATTGGAGTTGGTTCAGATTCTTAGATGCATACATTGCTTTTCATTAAAATTGGTGATTTTTATGCCACTATTTCTTTGAATGCTTTGTCTAGCAGCATCTTTCCTTTTTTTTCTCTTGCTTCAATAATTCATACTTTGGTGAGACTAATGATGTCCCACATTTCTCTCAATGTCTGCCAGTTTTACTGCATTCTTTATTTTTGCAGTATAGAATACTATATGTGTCTGTTTTTATATTCACTGATTCTGAAATCTACATTTGAGTCATTTTCTGAATTTAAACTTTGTTAATTATACTGGTAAACTCTAAAATTTCCAATTTTTATGATTTCCTTTTAATTTATATTTCGCATTTCAGGAAATGTTGCTAGCATACTTTTGTCTATATTGTTTAATAATGCTGTCCTTTCATTCTTTGAACACAGTAATAATCTGTTGGCTTTGTCTTATAAGTCCAATAGCTAGAACCCAGAGACAAATTCTATTGCCTTTTTATTTTTCACTCTGAGTGAGTCACGCTTTCCTGTTTTTTGGAATTTCTTGAAATGTTGAAAAATGGATATTTTACATAATATATTGGTAGTGATTCTGGTTCCTATTCCTTCACCTTGGGATTTGTTTGATTTTCTTGTTCTTTGTTTTAGTGACTTCGCTTGACTAATTCAATAAAGTCTTTTTCATTAGCAGTATATAATATCTGAAGTTGCTTTTCAGAGGACATAACCTGGGACATGTGCACACTTTACTACACGTCCCTTACAATCATAGAGGACAGAGGAGTTACCTTCTTTACCATATATTCCTATGATTTCCCTGTTAAGATTTGCAGTACTAGGTCTTTGTTATTACAACCATTGTTAATTTCAACCAAAGATAAGTGATTATTCTGTGGTTTCTACAATGCCCTAGAATGTAAAGTGCTACAATATGATCTGATTAAAGTTTTTTCTTTTTAAAGGAGAAGCTTTTTAGTTGAGTCCTTGAAAACTTGCTGTGACACAAGGAGGGTCTTTCTTGATAGGCTCTTTCCTGAATTCCCTCTGCTAAACTTTTATCTGGTCTACCATTTGAAATTGTTGCTATAATGCAACTACTGGCCTTAAGCTCTTAATGATCACTACCAAAACATTATTTAGAAATTGGCTTTAGACTTGATTTCATCATACTCTGTTCAAAGTAATCATTTTTTGCCTTGGGAAAATTATCTATTCTTAAAGTTTGGCTCCCCCTCTGTGCAGAAATTTTGTGCTACTGCTCTGGAATAATACACTTTGAATGACATCCTTATTCTGTGATCAGAGTGACGGTCTGGTGCAGTAATCACTGGCCTTCTTGGTACATTTCTACCTGCATAGAATCTTTGCCCTACTGGTAAGCTGGGGGCAGGGTGGGTAGGGCCCAGTATCATTGACCTGTCTTGCCTATAGGAGAGTTGCCCCCTATGAATTGGAGTTGAGAAGAAGAAGAGAGTCTCATTTTGTGTATACATGTTCAGAATAGAAATTCTGTAACACAGGACTGGTGGATGACTATGCTAGTGGTCTGCCTGTTCCTGGGGAAAAACTTGCACCCTACACTGGACACTAGGGGCAAAGAAAAGAGCCATCTTGTCATCCATACTCCCTGAAATAGATTGTGTCACACTGAGCTGTGGTGGAGTTCATGGCTAAAATGTCATACACTCTTGCTCTTGCTGGCCTTACTAATTTTAACAGGCTTTCTAGGATAAATGTTTCTCCATTCTTGTATACACTTTGCACAATTTCCAGAGACTTTAAATGATTGTTTATTTTAAAAACCACTTTACCCATATGATTGTTTGACCAAAAAGAGGATCTGCAGAGCTTTTCATACCACTGTTAAGGACTTGCTTCACATCTCCCATATAAATGTTAACTTGTGATTGTTATAGAAATGTTATTTTTAAGTTCATCAAAAAGGATCTTTAGGATTTTGAGATTCTATTGAATGTATAATTCAAATTATATAAAAATGACAGCTTTATTATGCTGCTAATAATGAGCACTGATAATCTACTTTTTCCATTTGTTCAAATATTCCTTTGTATATATTAACAAGATATAAATTTCCTGCAGCAAGCACTATAAGATTGATTCAGAGATAGTCTGTTGTTTGAATTAAAATTATAAATGGTATCTTACTATAGTTTGCAAGTTGCTTTGCTGATGTTGCAAACAATGTGAAATTTTGAAAAATTACACTGTATTTCAAACTGAAATTTCTTTGTAATTCCAAGAGTTTAATTTATCGTATATTTATTATGTTAATTTAAAATATAAAAGCATTTATATGGTTCCTCTATGCATAGCTACATATTTTCAAGTAAAAAAATTTTAAATTAAATTAATTTGTAAATTAAAAATTCCCCAATTTTTAATCTGATAGATTGCTATTTCTTGAAGAAAGGGTTCTTACAATATCTTTGATATATAGATAAAGGAGGCACTGGACTCATGTTTTTCTCCTATTCCTTAAGTCTGTAAGACAAAGCAATTATAGCATACACAGCTAATATGATAGTCTGATAATACAATTTTGTTAGCCAAATTAGGGCCTGATGCACTTAATTAGATGATTACCTCACCCCAACACTCAAGGGTATACAATTTTTGAGTCTCTGCAATATCACCAACTGGCTCCTTTGATACAGGCTTCATATTCTACAACCTCTGTTGTTTGTCTTGCCCTCCACCCTTGCCTGTGCAGTCTTAGGACAGCCTACTGATTCTCAATTGAGCTGCAAACTTCATTTTTCTTCCAACATCTGCATAATTCTAATTAATAGCAATAAAAGAAGAGAGTGAAATGTGAAAGTGCAAACCTTGCAATACTACTACCAAGTTTGTCTTATTTGTTCAGCAGATACTTACAGAGCATCTGACTCATGCATTGAATTTCTCTGGTCCACAAAAAGAAGAAATAGTGTTTTAAAAGAAAGTACTATGCTGAAGAAGTAACTCAGATGTAGAACATTTGCCTAGTATGCATAAGGCCCTGGGTTCAAATTCCAATACCTACCCCACCCCACCCCACCCTCCAAAAAAAAAAAGAAAAGAAAAAGAAAAAGAAAGACAGTACTTATAAAGTATGCATTCTGAATTAATTTATGTGTTCATCATTAGTTATTTCAACAGCTACTAGGCAATATTCAGAGTCCATGCAAAATATTCCACCTTTGTATTCTAGTATCAACCTGCATATATCAGTTTTGAAGCCCTGATTATTAACTTAGATCCCAATTAAATACCCCAAATCAACCATCTATCTGCTGTGAATCAGTCATAGTCGTAGTGTTGGAAATGTAACATGAAAATTAAATTGCTTCTGCCTCAACAAACTAACAAAGTTAGAAGAAGACCAAGTGAGATAGCTACAAAATTCAGATAAGAGAGAATTAATTAATTAAACTTTAAAAGGCACAGAAATGTCAAAGAAAGATGAAACAATGAAAACATTAAGTGGAACCCTAGGGTATTAGCAGACACTAACACGGGTGAAGAGCATTTGGTGAGGGAAATAGCATCATTGAAGCATGGAGTTGAAAGATCATAATTCTGGGAACAAGGGGGTTAGTGATTCCAGAAGGTCTGTGAAGTGCTTGAAAACTAAAATTGGGAGGGCCTGATGCACTTAATTATATGATTAAGTGATAATACGTATGATTGTCATACTATAGTGTTAGAGTCTGTAAACAAGTCAAGATGGTGCTATAGTCAGTGGGAAACTGAGAAAGTTTTAAATTGGAAAATAAAATTGAAATAGAATTATTGGGCAGATTGAAATACTAAGTCTGCCACTCATTATCTCTGAAACTTGGAAGAATTACTCTATCTGCCTGGGTCTTCTTTTATAATCTATTAATTAAAAGTAGAAGTAGTTAAAGTGCTGTTGTAAGGATTAAATTAGAAATGCCTAGCATGGTGCTTGGCACATTTTAGTTGCTCTTTAAAATTATGTTGTTCCACAAACATGTTTGAGGGAAAGGGATTTTGTTAGTTTTCTGCCACTATAACAACCATTTGAGATAAACAACTTATGAAGACAAAGTTTTATTCTAGCTCACAGTTTTGGAGGTTTTCATTCAAGGTTGGGCTGGCCCCTTTGCTTTTGGGCCTGTGGTAAGATAGCATACCATGGCAGGAGTGTGCAGCAGGACAAATCACTCACCTCATGGCCAGAATGTGAAAGTAACAGAAAAAGTGGCTTGAGTGCCACAATCCTCTTGAGAGTATGTCCCCAGTTACCTCAACTCTGACACAAGGCCCAACCTCTTCAAAGTTTCCAACACCTCTCAATGATAGCAAGCTGAAGAGTAAGAATTTAATATCTGGGCCTTGGGGGGACATTTCACAACCAAACAATACTAGAGGCCAAGGAGGAACAATGAGTGACAGCATGGCAGAGTCTGAACTCCACTGAATGCTTGTTACTAAAAATAAGAAGCTTCCTAAACAGAGACAGGCACCTGGGAATGAACCATGTCCATGTTCACAAACCTGAGGCCCCTGTTTGTGCACCCATTCAACTGGGATCAGCTCACTGGGATGGAGACTCTGCCTTAGAGAGAAAAACAATAGCGTTAAGCTGCAGTGTGACCATATGTTTAAAATGGGTAATTGTAACATTTGTTCCATGAAACTTTGAATAGAACTCTCAAAGTAAGTTTTGATAAACTTATCCTTTGTAAATTATTTAAACTTAATATATCATAGAATTGTGCTCTTAAAAATCAACATAAATACTGATCTTTGCAATGAAAAAGAAGAATTTTTTCTATAGGTTTTGCAGTATGGCCATATTTCTTTTCTTTTCTTTTTTTTTGCTATTAGGAATTGAACACAGGGGTGCTCTATTGTATCACTGAACTACAGCCCAAGCCCTTTTTACTTTTTATTTTGAAACAGAGTCTTGCTAAGTGGCTGAGGATTTCACTAATTTACACAGGCTGACCTAGAACTTATGATCCTCCTGCCTCAACCTCCAGAGTTGCTGGTTTTATAAGTGTGTGCCTCCATTGTCTGTTGCGTGAATGACTTTAAAACCTCTAAAACAGTCTCTTCTTGTTAACCTCTCTTCTTTATTATATTGAAATCAATAACCTGAATAACTATAAAACCCTCAGTGTGCTGTTCACATTGTGACTGTATCTTTATCCATCTCTCTACCCTTCTCCTGCATACCTGCCCTAGTACTTTAAGCACTAATAAAATCAAACTGGTTTTGTTTGCTGACCTCATCAAGATTTTTCAAGCCTCCTTAACTATGTACATGGCTTATTTACTTGCAGAAAACCTATTCAACATCATTTTTCTTGGGTAATTACTACTGATTCTTCACAGTTCAGTTTTGTTGTCACTTTCTCCAGAACCCCTCTTGACCCCACCGGTCTCACTGAATCCTGTGAAATCTTTACCATGGTGCCTTTGCCACTGGGTTGACAACCTCTATTTATGCTATTAACTCACTTACTCCTATGTTCCTGTATGCAAGGGACACTCTTTATTGCCTCTTGGTAAACCTAGAATCTTAATAGATTACTTGGTAAACAGTAGGTTAACCTCAGAACAAGTTAGACATCTCTTTTCTGGATAATTTTATTCCCAAACTATGTCATAATCTCTGTCCTCAATTTGATATATTTTAATTTTTTATGGTTACATTAAATATTAGAACAGCTTTTCTTTTAGATATATTATTTACCTCAAGTTTCTTGTTGAATGAAATTTTCATGTGTGTTTTTCAGACATTGATTTTATGTCTCCTTATCTGGTTTTTAATATCTTGATTTTTAAAAAGTGAAAATAAAAATCAGTTGTGGCACATACTGATGCAATAAAAGGTATAATGCTAGTAGTGATTTGTTCCTAAAGACAGAGAGATGAAGTGGGAGAGTGAGAAGGAAAGAGAATTTATAGTAAGTTTTTATGGAAAGATTAACAATACTGTAATCTGTAAGTCTGAAAGGTCAAAATGATTTTTTTGTGATTTTTATGAAATTTTTACTTACAAGTGCCTATTTGATTTGAATGTGATTTCTTCATGGGAAAATCCTGCATATAAAGTCTGAGAATATTTCAGAAAATGTAAAACCATTCCTGCACTTAGGAGTTGCCAGAATCCCTGGCTCTGCTCTATTCCACAACTAGTGGAGGCCTTCATGTTCACTTTGGTCATGACAAGAGATGTTTGCCTTAGTATGATCACCAAGGACCTTGGGAACTGCCCCAGGAGACACAGAAGGAGAAAACTGGTCACAGATCTCAGTGGACAAAGACGCCCTGGCAGCAAACATTTCTGGAGGCAGGGATTGGTAGCCCCCAAAATGAGAGATCACACATGAGTACATATCTGATATTTCATGGAGGTATTTGCAAGGATCATGGGCTATTAAATTAGCAGGTATGATACATTTTTTTTTATTATTGTTCTTGTGATCCCATATTGAATTATAGAGTACAGTGTTACAGGCAATCATGGTTTGTGTTGATTTTTATTATTGTAATCCATTCATTATTGTCAGTTTTAATCACAGCCTTGAAATCAGACTGCTGGTGTTCAAATCCAGATTCTGCCACCAAAGAGCTGTTTGATCTTGGGCAAATTATTTAAACTCCATGTGCTTCATTTGTTATAAAAATAAGACCAATGTCATAAAGCCATTCATAAAGAGAATTATGTGATGTGAAGCTCTTAGACATGAGTCAGGCAATTAGTAAGTGCTATATAAATATTCATTATTAATAATATTACTTGTTTTCTACAGAGGTATCTAGGAAGCTTCTCTGGCTAATTAATTTTCTTTCAGAGAGTCATATTATCATTCTTATTAAATGCAACCTATAGTATTTTGATTTTTTCTGCATATGTCTTATGGTAAAATGTTTACCGAGAATGAATGAGAACAATACAGACACCTGTATCATAAAAGTAACAAAAGCTGTGGAACATTTTCATATTAAAATAATAAAGCATTGTACATGTTTAAAAATGAGAATTTATACCCTATTTGAATCAAATGTATGATATGTCAAGATCATTGTATTGTCTTGAGCAACTAATAAAAATAATAATAAAGCATTATTAGAGAGAAGTTGTTGACTAGGCAAATACATGATGTGTTCTTAAAATGCAGATATAAAATATTTCATATAAATTGATTTTATAGATAACATTGTTTTTATAGTTTTTTTTTTTCCTATTTGAGGAGAAGGAAGTTGACTCCTTTGCCTAGCAATGTGAGTCAATTTAAAGGATATATGATGGTCACATGATACATTTTCCAGTGGTCAGAGCTTTGATCACTGAAGTCCATACCATCTTTGTTATATTATTCAATCTGGCTTTCTCATATTGTTGCTACATGTATTCACTGAATAAGAAGTATTATAAAAGACAGAAAAAAAAATAAGCCTAATCTAAATTGTTACAACTCTAAGGCACAAATATAGCCCTAGAAACAAATTGCATGCATACATAGATACATGCAAATAATTTAAGTAAATAAAGTCATACTACATCTATACATCCAAATAAATAAAAGTACTTTATCATTTTTATAGCTGTACAATATTGCATTGTACAAGGATATAATGGCATTTTTTAAAAATGAAGTTTTTAGTGATTCATATGCAATTTAAGATTCTGAATACAAATTTAAAATGAAATTTGCTATATTACACATTATACATTTTCAAAATTTGAAAAACTATTTTTAATTTAAAATGTATTTCCTAAAGTAAAATATAAATCCATAACCAAAAAATTATATTTCCTTATTAATAGCCTACCTCACTGCTGACTTCTACTGATTCACAGAACAGAATCTAAAAATAGTTTAACCTATCTTTCAAAAAAGATTATAGCATAGAATAATTTTGGCAGACTAAAGGACAAAAAACTAGTGACCAGAATCAAATATATAGTTAAAAATGTGCATGCATGTAACGCTCTGTGCAATGAATCCATTATATTATTGAATAATACTTGTTCTAACCTAGGGCACTTCATATAAATAAGTAATATTCTCCAGGAAAAGCATCCAATTGGTTGAAAATTTTATGCAGTGACAGTTGTAAAAATTGAGATTTTTTTCCAATTTTAAATAATTATTACTTATCAGGGTTTTTTTGTTTGTTTTTAGAAAATGGTCTGATTGAAATTTTAAATTAAAAAAATATCGAGTTGAGGAACCATACCCAACCTTTTAAGCTGGGATTTAGGAGTCCCCTGAATGCATAGCTCAGTTGCTTTCACAGTTGCTAATCCACCCTGATGACAATTTTGTAGTAATTGCATGGACTTTATCAATCTATTGAAACTTATTTGCCTAACCTATGAGTTAAAAATAGATTCTGTGATTATTAAGTCAATGAGACTCGAGTTTCAAGTACTTTTCTGTGCTTCTCTGATAAATTAGGTGAAACTCCAACTTTTCATGACCAATAATTCTGAAAATAGCATATTGAAAGCTGAATTGAAAGTGATATTCTAAAACAGAAACATTATCTATAGTTCATGTACCAAATGCTGGTTATTTGGCAAGTCCCCCAATATCTTGGAATAATTCTTACTTTCAGAAAAACCCAACAAAAATCTTTATTGACCTGTTATTTTCATAACAACAGGAAACCCTGTAAAGAAATCCCCCTCATAACATGCACACACACATGCAAACATATCTCAGAAAAAGAAGGAATTTGTTATTTTCAGCAATCTCTTTTTCAGCTTCTAGTCTTCTGAATTATTAATTATGTGCTTTCTATGCAATAGTTCTTGTTTCTGACCTTACATCTATTCACACTTACGCCATAGTTGTCCACTCTTGTTTTTATTTTCCTGGAAATACAATAATTTTTGACCGTATGTCTCTAGCTGAATTTTACTGTGACCTGGCATAAATTAAGAGAAGTTGCATTCCAGTGCCACAAGTGAACAATTGAAAATTCAATATGAGAATTTCCATTTATGAAGGTTTTCAGTTCTCTTTAGCTCGATGAGTCTCTTTCTGTACATGGTATTCCTAGGAATCCTGTCATAATTATCTGAGTAGAATTTCTGCCCTTTCTTCCAAGTTTTTTTTTTTTTTAATTTATTCCTGTTTTCTTTACTCAAGCCATAGAAATGTAATGACTCTCTTCTTCTTGAGGAAAAGTAATTCATTCCTGCCTTTTCCTCAGCCTCGTTCATTCCAGCAACACTAGGGAAAGGAATAGTGGGAAAATATCTGCTTTCACCACAGAGGTTTTCAGTGTCTGTTCTCAGTAAATATCCTTATTAAACAGAATCCTAATTCCATAGTTTAAAATGTTGTTTCCTTAGTACATTTTGATTAGTGTTTAATTACAGCTAAATTTTATAAATGTCTTCTACCCCTATCATGTTTCTATTATCAAATTGATATTATATAATTTATGATCCTTATATTCATGAATGGATTTTTTTAGTTGCTCAAAACATTACAATGATCTTGACATTCATATATCATACATTTGATTCAAATGGGGTATGAATTCTTATTTTTCCACGTGTACAGATTGCAGGATCACATTGGTTATACAGCCTCGTTTATTTTAACAACTTGATAAGTCTAGGAAAAACTGTATGCCTTACATATTTATCAGGCTTAGTAGTTTTATTGTACTATATAGATAACTTAATTTTATATAAGTGTTATTAAAATGTCGTTTTTCTAAAATTTACTGTCTGTCCAGTTGCAACTCATTTAAGACAGGATTAAATGTTTTATATTTCAAACATTTAAATTTTAACTAAATTTGCATTTAGCAAAGTAAATTTTTCTTAAAATTTTAGTTTCCTTTAAAATCTATGATATTTATGTTATGTATGTGTGTATATATATGTTTATATATATGTTATGTATTTGTAAATATTTTCTCCTGTCTTTGCTAATCTTTTTGGCCACTATTGATTTTCTCAATGGAGAAACAATGTCAGGCATGGGAAGAGGGTTAGTGAGTGGGTCAGCAATTGTCAGCTTAGGTCAGAGTCCACTGTAACATAGTATACGTTTTTGAGCAAATTATCCTCCTCCTTCTTTTCTTGTTTTCATCAAGTGTTGTACAGAGCTAAAAATATTCACCCAAGGGTTCACATTGTCAGAGCTGAGATAGTTGAAGTGTATTTGTCATTTATAGCAATCAATGAATGTTAATGTCCTTCTCCTCACTGAGTCTTCTCTACTCAAATCTTAGTTGCAAGTTTTTTGAGTTCAAATGTTTCCCTTTCCAAAATATCCCTTTTCTTTTGGATATCTGAAATATATGGTTATTTTCAAATGGGCTTTCCCTGCTGAGCTAACAATGTATCAGATGCACAGACTGTCACTCCCATTTGAAGTTCAAGACAAAGCAGAATTAACCACAGGGACAGAGCCTGCAGGCGTTAATGGGAGGGACAGCAGGTTTCCATATATTGTTCCTCTTATAATGGGAGCTGTGGTTGCTTGATGATCTTTATAAGGCATCTGGGAAACCTCTGTGATATGACACCGACAGTGTCATGTTTGTTTTTTGATAATATATTTTCTAAAAATCCATAAAGCTAAAAGTTTTGAGGACTATTATTTTATCTTATTTTATTCTCAGCAAGACAGTTTCACTTCATAGACAGGAAATGGGGAGAAAAGAAAATTTATGGTTCTAGGAAGCAGTAGAACTAGTCTCAAATTAATTTGGAATCCATCTTTTTATTTTCATGATAGACAATTGCTGTATATCTGCATTTGATGTTTTGTTTAGTTGCTTTCTGCTCCATTTTCACATAACTATCTTTTAGATTAACATATAATTTGACAAATATATAAAACTTTGTAGATTTTCCCTTCCCAAAAGGCAGTATTGGAAAATATACAAATTTCTCATCCAATCCAAAAGTATCCATCATACAATGTTGACCTGCAAGTAATCCTTGCTGAAATGAGTCATGGATGAGTCCAGACCAAGGATCAAAGTAAGACTAGCTAGATCCTTCTTGAGAGAGAAAATATCTTTATTGAATAGGTATAACAAGTTTCAGGGTACTTAGAGTTTTAAGAAATATTTGTTATGTCTTTTAAGCATTTTGTTGTTATTGTTGTGCTGGGATCAAACTCAAGGCCTCATATGTGCTAGGCAAGTTCTCTACCACTTAACTACAACCCCAGCCCTAAAATTTTTTTTAAATATGGTAATTAAGTAACAGTTCCAGACTTTTAAAACTATCTTAGCTATCCTAAAATATCTAATAATTTAATAATTTCAAAAAGCAATAAATAGACCGGCAGAAGAGGAGCAGCGGCCTACTGAGTGGCAGAGCCGCCCCCCACCCCCCGCGCCTGCCAGGTAGGCGGAACTGTGACCACCGACACAAAAGGCCCATTGGCCCCTGGCGGGACAGAGCTTCCAATCACTCCTGCAAGGTAGGCGGGCCTGCGACCCACCTGCAGAAGAGGAGCAGCGGCCTGCTGAGAGGCAGAGCCGCCCCCTCCCCCTGCGCTGGCAAGGTAGACAGAACTGTGACCACCCACAGAGCAGGCCCAGTGGCCTGCTGAGGGGCAGAGCCGCCCCCCATCCCCCGCGCCTGCCGGGTAGGCGGAACTGTGACCACCGACAGAAAAGGCCCAGTGGCCCGCGGCGGGACAGAGCTTCCAATCACTCCTGCAAGGTAGGCGGGCCTGCGACTCACCGGCAGAAGAGGAGCAGCGGCTTGCTGAGAGGCAGAGCCGCCCCCTCCCCCTGCGCCTGGGAGGGAGACTTTGCAACTATACAAGACCAGTATAAATATATAGGGGGAAAATTCAATAGCACAACAGTTTCACCAAGTAGAAAGGAA
>NW_026000005.1:6489780-6562941 GCF_001458135.2 Marmota marmota marmota
AAGAGCATGAGAAGAAGATTAACATTAAATAGGGATGAGAGATGGGAGGGAAAGGGAGAGAGAAGGGAAATTGCATGGAAATGGAAGGAGACCCTCAGAGTTATACAAAAGTAGATACAAGAGGAAGTGAGGGGAAAGGGAAAAATAATACAAGGGGGACAAATGAATGTCAGTAGAGGGGGCAGAGAGAGAAGAGGCGAGGGGAGGGAAGGGGAGGGGGGATAGCATAGGATAGGAAAGGCAGCAGAACACAACAGACACTAGTATGGCAATATGTAAATCAATGGATGTGTAACTGATGTGATTCTGCAATCTGTATTTGGGGTAAAAATGGGAGCTCATAACCCACTTGAATCAAAGTGTGAAATATGATATATCAAGAATTATGTAATGTTTTGAACAGCCAACAATAAAAAATTAAAAAAAAATTAAAAAAAATAAAAATTAAAAATAGTAATTAAAAAAAAAAGCAATAAATAGCTTATAAACATTGTAATTGAATGAAACGAGATGAGTAAGGGTTAGAAAAGATTAAATAGCTCATATCTAAACACTGGAAAGTTTAAATCTTGATAAAGAATAAAACTTATAGATTGATTTTATGAATTCAGTAGGGTGGTCCCCCCAGAAATGAGTTGCTACAATCTCATATTTTTCATTCCCTTTTAAAGGTAGATACTTTAGATAGCACATCTACTATCTCACCTCCCAATCACTCTTCATTGTGAAAGAAATAGTCCCCATCAATCAGCTGGAGCTGTTCTCCTCTGAAACCTTCATTTTATCAGTCACACTCTCATGTCATGTTGTCTCTCAGATCCCCAGTACCTTTCCATCATCTTTGTCCCGATTGATCCTCTTTCCATTAAGTATTTTATTTTTTGGCACCTGGAAAATATTGTCCTTACTAGTCTCTTTGCTTCCAGTCTTAACTCTTGTTTCATTTTCTACTCTGCAGTTATAATTTTTTTTTTTGCCTAAAATGCCAATCTGTTCCTTTCTTACTCAAAATTCTTTAGAGTTTTCTTATCAGCTTTGATTATACTTATCATACTTCATAGCATAGATATGAACACCTCCAGGGTCTGACTTGGCCTCTGCTATCATTGTCACCAATAGCAGTCCTTCACCATGCTCTAGAATATGCACCAAGTCTACTAACCACATCAAATGCCTTGTAACTTTTCAAAACTCTAATATTTCATAGTTCTACACATACTATTCATTTTTCTGGAATGTAAAATCCACTATACCCTTCTTTCATCTTCTGATACTTTCTCAATTTTCAATGAATAAGTCATTATTTGAAAAGAATCTTGTGATTCCCTCAACTGGAATTATTTGCCTTATTCCAGGCACCAAGGATCACTTCATCCTCCTGGAACACAAAAAATTCCAAGTGCTGAAATGCTAATGCCCTATGGACATTGATCAAGTAATGTTTAAGGAGTTTGTTGGATGTAGAGCATAGCTGCCTTACTCTGTAGATTGAAAAGCACAAGGTTTATGTCCTCTGCTAGGTTCCAGAGCTTCCTGAGGGGAAAGCTCCATTTGCCCTTTGTAGTAATTTCCTTGATAACACAATCTTATTGGCTTCCATCCTTTTTACCTTCAACCTATCTGTTTTCTTAACATTTAAGGTGGTTTCTTGTGGATAACAGGTAGTTACATTGGCTTTTTCATCTACTTTAACCATCTTTGTCTTTTAATCAGTATAATTAGAACATTCATTTTTAAAGGCAATTATTGAAATGTTGGAGTAATATCTGCTGTTTGTAATGCTTTCTATTTATTATGGTTGCTGTTTGTTTCTCTCCCCATTCCCAACTTTTTCTGATTTTTTTTCTGTTTTCTTTGAGCAATTAATGATTTAATTTTATCTCTTAGTTTATCAGTTATACTTCTTAATACAACTTAATGGCTAGTGTTGAATTTACATTGTAAATTTCATTAATTTAAATCTAACTTCTCATAATACTATAAATACATATAATGCACTTCCCTATAAGAAAGTATTATTGATTTTTCCTCCAGTCACTTATTACATGCTGTGATTCATTTCACTTATTCGTATGCTATAACCACCTACTTAATTGTTAAAATTGTTGTTTACAAAAAAAATATTCTCTTGGATAAATTAAAAGTTTTTAAAATAAAATGAGTCACTTTAGTTTCACTTATTTAATTTCAAAAACTTTGTGAATCTAATTTCCTCAATAAAGATTTTTTTTTCTCTCTCTCTCCATTTCTTGAAGGGCAGATTTATTGGAAATGTATTTCAGGAATTTTGTTGCTGTGGGAAAAGTCTATTTCTGCTTCAATTTTGAAGAATACTTCTACTGGATATAGAATTATAGGTTGTTGCTTTTTCTTTCAATCCTTTGAATATTTCATTCCACTGTCTTCTTTCTGTCATGATTTCTAATGAGAAGTATATTTTTATAATTCTTATCCTTGTTTCTCCTCAGTAAGGTTTTACTTCTTTTTTATTTTCATTTTTTAAAATATAAATTTGAGATTTTCTCTTTGGGTTTTAGCAATTTGAATATGATGTGCTATGTGTTTTCCATTCCTGGTGTTGTATTGTTATTTATCTTTTAAGGTTTCCTCTGAGATTCCTGGATTTGTGGTTTGGTGTCTGTTACTAATTTTCATAAGTTCTCACCCATAATTATTTCATATTTGTTCTATTCCATTTTCTCTCTCTCTTCTGATTTTGATATTATAAATGCATACTATCAAATTTGCAGATTTTGATATTATCCCATAGTTTCTGGATGATTTCTTCTGCTCGTTTTATTGCTTGCTTGCTTCCTTCTCTACTTCCTTATTACATTTCAGTTTGATAAGAATCTATTGACACACTTTAGTTCACTGATCACTCCTCAGTCATAATATGTTTACTGAAGAGTCCATTTTTTATTTCAGTGCAGTTGCTTCAATTTCTAGCATTTTCTTTTTATTCTTTCTTGAGTTTCTATCTCTGTTTACATAGTCCCTCTATTCTTGCAAGTTACTCTATTCTTTTTCCTTTAAAGACCTTAGCACATTAAATTCACTCTCTGAATCCCAATATCTTTGGATTATCAAAGCTTGACACATGATTTTTCTCTTTAGACTCTTATTTTTTTAACATTTATCATGGTTTTTGATTAGGTCTTGACATATGTTAGGCAATAGAAACTGAGGTAAGACAGACTTTAGTGTAAGCATTTGTGCTCATCTGGCTACTTCTTGGATTGTGTTTAAAGTCTTCTATAGTTACAACTGCAGAAGGCTTTAACTCCCTTTTGTTTTCTTGATTTTGAGCACCTTTTAATTTTGTGTTTTCCCACATCTATTTCTTACATTCTATAATGCATTAATAAAACATACCAGAGCTCTGTTGCTTGATTGTAAGTTGTGTAGGACAGGGGGAAATTCTATAACCTTTTGATCAAGATTAATACTAGTCTTGTCTCAGTGTCAGAACTCTTACAGTTGTTGCTTTTAATGTAGTAAAACTTTTTATTGTTTTCCCAGACTCCTACTTCAATTTTTAGCTGCAGAATCACAATCTATGTCCTTGAATCTCTGATCTCTGTTGACAATGTTGCACCCCCCACCCCTCATCCCAACATAGGAGAGATAGAAAGCCTACATGGTCTCAATGGATATAAATCCTCTCTTCTGGCTGGTATATGGTCTTTGAAAGGATATGTGGAAGTCCCTATCATTTAGAAGGAGGTTTCTATCAGATAAGAGCCTGTTACTGGTTTATTTGACAGCACTTAATCTTACATCCATCTGCCAAGGACACAAAAATCTTTCTTTGATCACCATTAGGAGAACATGGTGGGATTTATTAATGTAAATAAATAAATAAGTGCCACAAAATATTGGGCATTCCCCTAAGATATGGCTTTAAAAAATTTGTCTCACCTACACAGTCTGCCTACAGCAATTTTCAGTTAACATTCAAGAGACCCTACCATTTCTTGGCTGTAGTCATTACTGATCCAAATAATTAGATCTTATTTTCTATATTTCTTTGATTGTGATTTTTTCTCCAGTGTTTGAAGTAGAGTTATACCTTATGGTCTCTGTTCTATGATCATTCAAATTTTAAAAAAAGTATTTTAGAATTCTTTGTGTTAACATAGGAATGGTGATTTTCAAGCTCTGCACAGAGATGGAATCACAGGTCTTTATCTGCTTCCTACTCTAGCTCACTTTACATTCTCTTACCAATATTTCCTGAGATTCCAAATAAACCACTTAAACTCACATGGTTAAAATACTTAAGCTCATTATCTCAGTCTCTATTTTTGAAAGAAGTTAATCTAGTATCAACATGAGACAATTTACTCAGAGAAACAACTCTATCTTACCCTAGACCACTGCTGCAGCTAAGAAAGCAACAGATACACATTACATCCTTACATGCCTATCTTCTACCTTTCAGAGAAAATGGATGCTGCCTAGAAATTAAGAGGTTTTGTTTTTCCAGTACTAAAATTTGAAACAAGGGCTCTTGCTCAGAAAGAGCTCTACCACTGAGCTAATTCCCCAGAGTTTTTTAAAATTTATTTTGAGACAGGGGCTGCCTAAATTGCCCAGGCTGACCTTGAAAGTGTTGTCAGGATTCCTAACTTTCAAGGAGGTAAGATTAGAGGTGTGTGTGACCACACCAGATGTCATTTAAGAGACTCCTATAGTGAAAGAAGTACCCTTGATAACTATCACTCATATTTCATAGTGTGACTCTAGAAGGTCTGTTTCTATGCAATTCTAATTTTGGGAATGTTATTTATGGTATTTTATATGTGTGAACTAGAACTGTAAGACACATCAGCTGGCATTCAGAGTTGAAAATCTAATATGATTTTTCTTATTTTCCTTGAAGGATGAGACCCCCTTTCAACCTTGGTACTGCAGGACAGTTTCAAATTTGATCATCTTCTTAAAATAATTTGTCTAAACATGAGAGTAAAAGTCTAATTCAAATAAATCTGACATAATTTTCCTATGTACATGTATGAAAACATCACAGTGAATCCCACTCTCATGTGCATCTACAAGAATGGGGTCTTAACTAGAATAAGATATATTACATTCTTGTATAATTATATCAAAATAAATTCTACTATTATGTATAACTAAAAGAACCAATAAAAAGTCTAATTTGGTCTTCCCATCCATTCCTGAGTTGCAGTAATTACTGGTTGAAATTGATCAGAGAGTTCAACAAGTACTGGTCACAGGTTAGGACTCAAGTGATCAAAGGGAAAAAAAATTAAACAGATGCCTCCAAGGGTCGAGAGGACTTCTTGCTCCATTTCTCAGAAATGTGAACATTGAGGTATGCTTCTTCCTTGATGTTGGGTTGTACTTAATTGAGCTCATCAGAGTTGTCCATAGGCATATTATATTCAATGTACAGCCCTTCCAAAATTCACTCTCTGCTTTCACTTTGATCATGGTCAGAGGAGTTTGCCTTTATGTGGAATCTTAAAAAAAAAAAAAAAAGGTTAAAATTGAAATGTAACCACCATTTGACCTAGCTATCCCATTCCTCAGTTTACACCCAAAGGACTTAAAATCAGTATATTCCTGTGACGCAGCCACATCAATATTTATAGCAGCTCAACTCACAAGAGCAAAACTATGGAACCAACCTAGGTGCCCTTCAACAGATGAATGGATAAAGAAAATGATACACACACACACATAATATATTACTCAGCTTTAAAGAACAATGAAATTATGGCATTAAATGGTAAATGGATGGAGCTGGAGAATATCATGCTAACGAAATAAGCCAATCCCAAGAAACGAAAAGCCAAATGTTCTCTCTGATATGTGAATGCCAATTCACAATAAAGAGGGAGGCTAGGCAAGAATAGATTTACTTTAGATTAAGTAGAGAGGAGTGAAGTGGGGAGAGGAGTATAGTAAGAATAGTAGAATGAAACAAACATTACCTTATGTACATATATGACTACATAACTGATGTGATACAAAATGTACAAGCAGAAAAATGAGAAATTATACTCAGTGTGTAAAAAACTCAAAAGGAGACAGAGGCAAGGTGCAGAGGAAAAATGGTTAAATAGCAAAATGGCTGCTAATCTGAGCTGCTGGCTTTATTTATATCAATAGGTTTCATTAGGTCACAATGTAAGATGTTTTGCTTATGATTAGATATGTGATCCAGCTAAGCATACATTGGTTATTTTAAGAGTTCCTGGGAAAAACTGCAGAGTATTCCAGCAGTGGGAAACAGGGTGTCTATTTTTCTACAGGAGTCTGCTCACCAGAGAAACACTGTTCTGAATATTCCCACAGTCAGAACCCTTACATCCATTTATGTATGATATATCAAAGTACATTAATGTTTTCTACTGCCATGTATAACTCATTAGAATAAATTTTAAAAAGGACAAAAAATGTTTAAAAGCATATCTCTGGTATAATCCTTTCAGTGAATCTGTGATTTTTAATAAAATTGTGATTTTCTGCCTCAAGAATTAGACTTCCCTCCTGAACTCCCCCAAAGTGTTTTGTGATTCATTACATAGTCTTTGTGGCAACAGAACCTGGCATTTTGAAGCAAAATGACATGTATATTAAGATAATAATTAGGCTTTTAGTACCCAGAAATGGTTACTTTCTGCCAAATTGGGCAATTATTTAAACCAGATAGAGACTAACATCAGTACTAGTAGGATTCATTTCTACTTCCGAAACTTCAGACATCAAATACAAAGAAATTCTTCCTCACACTAATGAATATAACTCTTTGGGCATCACCTGTATGTCCTACAGTTCAATTCGGTTTTGATACTAACTGTATCCAGAGTTAGCATCAGACCTTACAGGTCAAAGGCTCATTCTGCAAGACTGTCCCTTCTTCAGATGCTAGTCCAAATCCATGTCACCTGTATAGTTGAAATTCATGGGTTACCTAGACCTTGTCTTCAGGTTTAATAATTTGCTAGGATGGTTCACAGGACTCTGGAAAACGATGGGTTGTGGAGCTTCAATGATTTCTGTGGTTGATGCAGTACTTTGAGGTGTTTATTAGACCAGAAGCTCTCTGATCTCTGTAGGGTTTTTTATGGAGGTATATATATATATATATATATATACTTGATCAAGTCATCGGCCATGGGTGATTGATTCAATCTTTAACCCCCTCACAGCTCCTTAGGGCTTGGGGAGTGGGGTTGAAAGTTTTGATCCTCTAATCATGTCTTGGTCTTTCCAGAGATCAGCCCCCATCTTGAAGCTTTCTAGGGACTCCCAGCCACCAGTCATATGTGTTGCTTACTACAAGACACTCATCACTCTGGAGATACCAAGGATTTTAGAAGCTCTGCAAGGAGCTAGGGCCAAAGACTAAATATGTATTTCTTACAATACCACAGTACAATAATCACTTTTCCTCATCCCTTCTTTAGCACTATCTCTTTTATTTTTAATATGGTTTTGAGACTTGAACACTCAAATGTCTTCTATCACTGTTTTCTTCCTGAATAAATATTCACATCTTTTTATTGTAAGAAAAGATAAAAGAAAAGACAAAGAACAAAAAGTATTTCTCTTTTAGAAGAATGATAAGAAAAGTAATCATAGAACAAATAACATTTTAGCAGATCTGTGCAAGAACCAAATGAGTGTTTAATGCAAACATCTGGAATAAGAACATATTAAGAAAAAAACATCAATTCCAGATATGAAAGTGGAAATATGGTTAGGAAAGTTTCA
Source organism: Marmota marmota marmota (assembly GCF_001458135.2). Lineage (NCBI taxonomy): Eukaryota > Metazoa > Chordata > Mammalia > Rodentia > Sciuridae > Marmota > Marmota marmota. The sequence continues at coordinate 6,497,530 of NW_026000005.1, forward strand.
GAAATGTTATTTTAAGTGGGTGGCTTAATCTATAAGATGATAATAAAAAACAATGACAACTCTGTGTTCAGGAATCAGATTTGTTCCTTTTTTCCTGTTCTCCCATCTTTTTGATTTAATAATTTTCTATAATAATATTCTTTGATTTCTAACTTTATATGCTTTATATTTACTATAAAAGTTTTGCTTTGTGGTTATTTTTGAGTTTTAAAAAATACAGATTATACTAATAATAGGATATCTTTAGATAATGACGACTTAACTTTGGTTCCATAAGAAACCTTTATACTTTCATGCCATCACCTGTGATACTTTTGATGTCATAATTTATATCTATTTTGTATATTTCTTAACCTATTTTTATAATTATATTTGTAATTATATATTTTATGTACATTATAGTTATTATATTTTACTGTGCCTTTTACCTTCCTACTAAATTTATAAGTGATTTACGCCCGAACATGATGGTATTAGTGTATTCTGAGTTTGTGCTTACTTTTACAGTACTTAATTTTATCAATATTATATATTCTCATGTTTTTCATTACTAATTAGCATCCCTTTTTTCAGTTTAGAGAACTCTCATTAGCATTCCTATAAGATACTCTCTTAGGGCTTTGTTTTTCTAGGAAAATATTTAGTTTTTCTTCTATTACAAATGACAACAGTGCTGGGCACAACATTATTGATTTCTTGTTATTGTTTGTTTTCTTCAACATCCTAAAAAATTCACTCCACTCTCTAGGCCTGAAAGAAATTCATTGCTTACCTTATTCAAACTATCTTATGTAGTTTTCGTTTCTTTTTCCTCTGCTGTTAGGATCCTTTTTCAGTCTTATTTTGACAGATTATAATTTGTGTGGTTGTAGGTTGTTGAGATTGAATCTGATTGGAGACTCTTGACCTTCCTTTACCTGGATATTTATATCTTTCTTCAGATTTGGAATATTTTTGTTATTATTTATTTAAAAATATTTTCTACTGCTCTTTTTCCAGTCCTTCACAAAATTCTTTGGCTAATATTCCCTCTTTGGTGCCAATCTCTAAATTCCAACAACATTCTTCATTCTTTTCCATTGTTTTCATTGTTTTTTTTTTTCACCCAGTCTTTGAGATCACACATTTCCCCTAATTGCTCAATTCTGCTACTTATGTTGTATAATATATTTTTACTTTCATTCTGTGTATTTTAAACTGAGAATTTTTCTCTATATATATTTATAAACATGAATATATGTATTTATGCATAATTTTTGTGGTTTGATATGTACATATAATTTTCTGTTTATATATGTTAGTCTGGTACTGGGGTCTATTGTGGGTCTGGTCTTACTTGAGTTTGCTGGAGCAGCTCTGGTCTCCTAGTTCTTCGGGGTTTGAGGCTATGGAGACCAGTATATAGCCTGTGTCCACTGATGTTGGTTTGTAGGATGAGTGCACAGGTGCTGGTTTAGAGGATAAAGCCCCATGGACTGGCATGGGTCCTGAGGCCTCAGAGAACACCACATGACCAGGGTATACAGCATGGTTCTGAAGTCAAGGTTCATGAGAGCCCTCCGGAAATAAAATTTACTGGGACAGATCTAGATCTGGAGAATCCAGAATCCTGAGGCTGGCCTGAAAGTTTTTAAGGTTCAGTTTTGTAGTGTGTAACCCTGTGATTCCCAAGTGCCTATTTGGTGTTTTAAGCAAGGAATACCAAGCTGGTGATAGGGAAGACCTAAGACTATTTCCCCATGGGCCTGTGTAGACCTAATTCCTGTATCTCTAAGGGCAGACCTAGAGGTTGAATCTGCAGGGACTAGTCTGATAACTAGGATCATGTATGTCCTGAAGTCTGATTGTATAGGAATTGGGTTGGTGCTGAGTTGAGCCAAAAGTGTGGAGCTGCTAGGTACTGTCCGGTGTTGGGTATGGACTGGAGCCTGGGGCATCCATATTTGGCCCAGCATTGGGGTAGCTTTGAAGATACAGTTCATCAGAGAGTCCTGTAGCCTAAGGTTTTGAGACCCATCCTTGCACCAGGTTGAGCCTGGAAACTCAGTCTGTAGGTACTAACCTGGAGTTTAGGGTAATGGGGGTCTTCCCTATACTAGATTTTACTTGGACAAGATGAAGCTGGTGATGATATCTGAGGCAAAGTTTGATATTCACACTCCCTCTCCACTTCTAAGAATATTTCTCTCCATACTTTGTGCTTGGAACTGGTGGAAAAGTGACATGAGTAATGTAAAACTGTCTTTTCTACACTTTTAAAGCAGCACTTTCTATTTCTGTGCTATACTCATATTCTGAAATCTTTTGCCTCATTTATTTAGAACTTGTGAAGGTATTTTTAATGGTAGCTATTTGTTTAAATTAATGTTTCTCTGGAGGATGAACACTGGAGTGTCCTATTCCACCATCTTTCTGAAATCATCCTTGCAGTGGAATCGTTTTGTCAAATTGTGGAATGGTTGTGTTAATATGTTAATGTATTTATAGTCATTCAATGGCTGTTTCAATATTCATAATAAAGAAGGAGAGTGGCTATGGGGTATCTCAGCCCAGCTAGGACTGGTTTTGTCCATACAAATGCACGATTAATTGTACACATGACTCCTTTCCCTCATAGTACACATACAATAACAAAGTCACTGTAAGTGTTCTTCAATATGAATTATACTGAGGAATCAGAATTTCATTTGAAAGAGCATTTACTATGCCATTACTAATATTTTTGAAGAATGCAGGTTACTTAAGAATGAGGTTTTTAAAATATTTATTCTTAAATTTTAAGTGGACACAATATCATTATTATACATTTATGTGGTGTTAAGGATCAAACCCAGGGCCTCATGCATGCTAGGGGAGTGCTCTACCACTGAACCACAACCCCAGATCCCCCCCTTTTTTAGTTTGTTTTTTAATTATTATTTTTTAGATGTAGTTGGACACAATACCTTTATTTTATTTATTTTTGTGTGGTGTTGAGGATCGAACCCAGGACCTTGCACATGCTAGGAGAGCGCTCTACCACTGAGCTACAACCCCAGCCCTGAATCAGTTTCTTTTCCACTTAAATTTTTCCTACTTTTCTAGGTAGAACAATTAAGAAACAATTACTACTTCTTTGAAGGACTGCCAATATTACAAAGAAAAAAAAAAACCTTATGCCATAAGAAGTAATCAAATATTTAGTCAGAGGAAGTAAGCTTTAATGACTTTACAGAAATTATAATTAATGAGGAGGATCAACTAGTTTATCAAGAAATTTCTGTTCTTTCAAAATCATTCTGAGCCCTAATTCAGCTTTGAACTGAAATTTTTTGTCATTCTAGCATAATTCCAATACTGGTTGGAATGCTATCTCTGTTTCACACACTTCAGCCATGAAATTGTATTACTTAATTTTTGTTTCACTCTGATTGACTCCTCCACAAAGTGTTATTTTGAAAATTGAATGAAAATTCAGTAAGCAGTTTAGATCTACAGGACTCATTTTCATCATTTAAACTATTTTCGAAGTAATGAAATTGAATAATTAATAATAGTTTAAAAATCTACTGAGAAATGGTAAATTAATTTTTGAAATCGATGGGATCAGACATAAATAATTTACATTTATCATCTCTTTCTCATAAAACTTAACAATGGGAAACTGTCTTAAATAGAAATAGACTAGGTATATATAGCTTATGAAAAATGGTTGATTACTCTAAAGCATGCACCCTAAATTGTGGTAAATTTATTATTATATGTGTTGTCTGCACAAATATATATTATAACACAATATGAAAATATAAGTCATTCATCAAATTACTAGCAAACCACTTTCAGACTTTATGGAAACATGTAAGTTAAACATTCAAACTATGAGTCCCTTCCAGCCTGTATATTAGAGAAGACAGTTATCATTGCCACAATCAGAATAACATCATTTCATATCCAAGTCCCAGTGCCTAAAAGTGTCTTGTGGAAGCATATGAGGACTGAATATATAGTTATTTTGAATTTTAAAGGAGGTGTATATAAGAGAATTTGCAAGTGAGAAACATAATATATTCCTGTGGTGCAGACTGCAGTTTACATCTTCCTCACATCAGCAATTTAGTGAAAAAAATCAGCCAGTGTTTCAACATGTAAAATTTATTTGTGCCTGGCAACATTAACAGTTAAGCAGGCATGAAATAGCAAGTAAATTCGAATTTAGGAAAATCTGAAAGCCACAAACACTTTGCTATTTTATGGTTCTTATACAAAAGCTAATGATGACTGATCATATTTTTCCTCTTTTCAGGGGTATGGTTGTATAGTTGTCTTTATTTACTATAACCATCATGAATGCATGTGCTATACAGATTATTTCTATTTAGTTTAGGTAAATAACTTACATGACTTGCAGAAAAGTGCTTTTTTCCACAAAGACTAGAAGACATTTTAAATTTCAATCAAAATTTATATGGGCAAAGATGAAAATGTTAGTCAAGTGAAATCTAGTTTAGATGAATAAGTTATTATATAGATATTAAAGGAAACATTCTAAAATTAAATATATACACACCAATATACACTACTTTGAAAAGGATACATTTTAGATGTTCAGCATAGGAAAGTTTTATATTAACTAAGCTGTTGCCAGAAATCTACACTTAAATCAAAACAGCTGTATGAGTTTCATTTTTTATCCTAACATCCAATACAAACTTTCAAATCAACAGTTTCTATTTCTTCCTAAGATTTTCTTTTATTGTCCATGTTTCTGCTGTTTTTTTACAATGAATATTTTGTCTTTGTCTTTTAATATGCAAGTTTTAAGCTCATAATTTCTTTTAATTTCAATTGCTTTATTTTTCTCTTTGTTATATTCTGTTTCTATTTCTCATGAGTATACTGACGTTGACAACTGTCAAAATAAAGTAAACTTCAGGGGAAAGAGTTAACTTCCCTGAAATTTTATTTTTTAGGACTATGCTGAGAAGGAGAATACCATAGCAAAAGCTCTGGAAGATCTGAAGGCTAATTTTTACTGTGAACTCTGTGATAAGCAGTACTATAAGCATCAGGAATTTGACAACCACATTAATTCATATGACCATGCTCACAAACAGGTAAGAATTTTTTTTTTCATAAAAAGCTGACATTTCTTAACTTGAATAGTAGAATGTAAAATATGAATATATATTTTATAATTTTTCTCTGATCTCTAGTTTTTAAAGATGTTATTCTGGGATGAGGTTTTGATGATACTTAGCAAAATATATTTAAAAAGCATCATAAACAAAGTTTGAAACCAATGACTGATGTACAACAATTTCATTTAATTGCCTTTTCATGAGTGTTGGTGTCTTGAAAACAATATTATACAAGTGATGATTGTCTAAATGTCCTCAAATGTACTAAGTGTTAAATATTTAAATCAATGTTATATTCATCAAATGTAAATACATTTTTATACATACATGCTTGCATTGCTTAATGATGAGGGACACATTCTGAAAAATGAGTCCTTCCGCAATTTCATCATCAGACAAACAGCCTCATGTACTTACACAGGCAAAGACATCTACAAAGTCACTGGGCAATATAATCTTTTGGGACAGCCATCAGTTCGTATGCCATTCATCACTGACAAATTTGTACAGCTCCTGATTGTAGCTCATTATAGAAAGCAGTTTAGATTTCAACTACCATGGAAACATAAAGAAATAGAAATCTGTGTGTTACAAATGGTCCAGGGTTATGGATTAAATGAGTATGTAATGTGTATAATGTAGTTTGTTTTAATGTTCTTGCATTTTACTGTCAATTGTAAATCTAAGATTGATTTTGTAACACTGTATAAAGATGCATTTAAAATAGTGATTATGTTAGACATGAAGTTAATATAGATTTCATTTTTCTAGTGTGCTTTATGTTTACCAATTCAACTTTGATTTTGTTGTTGTTGTTGTTGTTTGTTTTTTTGCTAGTGATATGATAGCGTTTTTTGCTTTACTTTAAAGCATTTTCTAATTTAAGCATCACCTACAAAGACTGACTGAAGAACTCATTTGGATATAAATGAAAGGCATAGCTTTGACCATCCCATAAAATCAGATTTATTTAACATAAGAAAAAGTAGGGGGAAATGATCACATTTTTCAATGCTTATAAATGAATTGTGGGTATTTTATTTTGCTATCAATTTTTCATAATAACTAAACTGTGCTTTGGGGAGGATGTTGAAGGGAGAAACTAGCCTTTAATTATGTAGTGATTAATTAATGAACATTTAGCTTAATGATCAGCCCTTGGCTTTTTCTCCTGGTATGTACTAGATCTACTAGCACTCTGGCAATGTCTAAATAAATAGAAATATAAAAAATATTCCTTTCTTACTAAAAAGGCACACATATAAATTTACCATTGCTTGGTTTGAACATTAACATCCATCAGGAATAGTATTGATTTTTTTCTAAATTTGTTGGCATTAATTTTATAAACACACAAAATAATTCTGCAATGTGTTGCTAGGGTGGCAAATCTGAGAAAGTAGTTCTCTTGTTTTTTTCCTAGGAATCTGAGAGCACAAGATATGTTGTTACACATATGTTTCATTAAGTAAAGTAAGTATTTAGAAATGTATATGTTTGTTTAAGAGTGTTTTAATAGCTATTAATATGGTTTTCAATAGATTATAACATTTTAGTTATAGGGTTTCATAAAGGTCAAACTCATTTAGGTTATCCTGAGGATCTTTATATTTCCTTATTCTTTTAAACTTGGCCTACTATATATTCTATACAAATAAGCTAAGGGAATTTAGGGGGATCCATCTTGTTATTTTGAAGGGCCAGAGGTTCACATTTGAAAACTCTCTGAGGCATCAGGCCAGATAGAGAGATACACTTCCAAAATGTTCTGGTAGATAGCATTGTTACAATTGATCAATTTGTCATGAGATGATATTATAGTAGCTTAAAATGTGTAAAATCTATATATTCATTATGTCCCTTCTCTTCAGGATAGGGGTACATCTTTGAGGGTGTTTGGCTAGGGAATTCTCTCCCTTTAAGGAAAAAATGTGTCACCCAATGACAGCTATCCATATTTTTAACACCTGATTCCAAAATCCTTGGATACTTTCAAGAAGCAGAAACTGGCTGAGGGTGGACAATTTAGAGTATTATTTATTGAAAGCCTAAGGTTGGGATACTTTAAAAACAAATAAACATAGAAAAGTTTACCTACTGTCTGATAATGCCTTGACATAACTCTTGAAAATTAGGTTTTATTTAGGATTAAGTTCACTAAACAACCTGTCTGCATATGAAACAGCAACAACAACAATAAAAGAAATGCACAAGAGAAATAAATGTAAAGTCACTCTGTGAAAGTTGATGGAGAGAGCATAGAAATAGCAATTTTGATTTCTATATATGTTTATTTGTCTCTTTTTCTAGCTTTGGGAAAGTTTCTGTAATGATTCCTTTGAATAAGCTTTCTATCCCTTTGACATTCTCAATTCCTTCTTAAATCCCTATAATGCAAAGTTTTTGTAAGCTTCCTTCAATCCTATATATTACATTTTTTCTCCTTCAAGGCTGCATTCGCAAATAGCTGGTCTTTGAGCTCACTAATTCTTTCTTCTATGCAATCTATTGCATTTTTAAATTTTGCTTAGCATATTTTTCATCTCAAGGATTTCTGTTTTTAAATTGCTTCCATCTCTTTTTTAAAGTTTCTTTTTTGGAATGTGAACTATTTCTCTGTGTTTTCTTCAGGCTCATTGTATTTCCTTAAAACAGCTGACTTAAACTGAGTTTCAGCATACTGTTTGATATCTGATCTCTCTATGATCCTTTATTTTGAACTTTGGCTGAGGTCATGATTTCCTCAAATCTCTTGATATGTCTTGGTGTGTGAAGTCAACTGGGCACTAAATGATTAAATTTTTATTCCAGTCATCATAATCTGGCTTTGTTTATCCTGCCTTTCAAAAATTCTAAGCAGGCTGCTCTGCTTGTTTTCTTTGAGCATGTATTCACTTCAGCATGGGATGATGACTTATATACAGGTTTGTTGGGAGTTCACCATTGATGAGTGGTCACTGTTTCAGCACTAGACGAAACTCCAAGATCAATTTGTCCCACCACCATCAGTGTCTTGTTTAACATGAACTTGGGAATTACCTAAAAAGTGCAATCTATTTCTATAAGCTTCTTAAGGTAATTACTGGTATGGTTAAGCAGTACAGGATTTGTTTTCTGCCAGCATTTGGCAGACTCAATATGGAGGGATGTACTCCATGCCCCTATGTCATGTCTGTGGCCACTGATTACACAATGCTGTGTTTTGCACTGAGCCTACTATAGTCTACCAAGTCCAGTGCAATACCAGCTGGAACAACCCACTGTCTATGGGATTGCCTACAGTTAATATGGACTCAAGACCCAGGAACACTGCCATCAGTTAGGGGAACCTGGCACCACACCTGTTCCAAAGACTTTGTCCGCAGACACTGATCTGAGGATAGGAGCCATTAAAAGCTGACCAGTGTTAGATTTTTCCAGCTAAGCACTGAATTCCAAAGCAAGTCCTAGGCTTACTATACTGTCCAACTCCTAGCAAATCGAGTCTTGCTCTACAGTATGGTGTCTGAGATTGGTAAAGACCACCAAAGACCATGCTAAGCTGGATTACACCTGGATCTAAGTCTCAAGGATGTGCATAGTCTTAGGAATACATCTTTGCCCATGCTATAGATATTGGTGATGCAGGCTAAACCCCAAGTACATCCTATTATGGTGAAGAAGTCTGTCTGGTTCCAGAGCAGTTCTAAAGGCTTTGTCAATATAAGTATTGGCTTGGGATAGCTGTGCTGTCTAAGGTTTTTAGATGGTACTTCACGACAGTCCTTTGGCTACCATGGCTGACACTAGCTGGATGATCCTTGAGTCTCACAGTCACAAGGATGTGCACAGTCTCTGAGATTTGAGGGCTCCCATGACCACTCATGGCTGGCAATGATGCAGGTCAAAACCTGAGTCTGTCTTGACATCATGCAAGGCCCTTTGATTTCTTTTTGTTTCAAGGTCTTACTGTGCTAGGACCAAACACAGAATTGCAAGGCAAATTTCTGTGCTATCTTTCATGCCCTTCTCCTCCATAGGTGGAGTCTTATTCTACTCTGTGCTGCCTGCTGCTGTGGGAGGAGTGGTGAGGTTTACTTTGCTCTTTAGCTAACAGTTCCAACAGCTCAGGCCACAGGCATTGGCACAGAAAAGCAAATAATATTATTAACACATGTAAAATTCAATACTCTGCAAAAAAAATGACAGTTTAAATGCAATCATTATTTTCTCTATGTACACAAAAAGTTGATTTATTATTTTAAAACATAGTTTTACATAATAATAAACTCAGTATTTTAACGTAACCATATCTCCCCTTACCTAGAACAGTATCACATTATACCCACTGACCTGGTTTAATTTTTATGTGTCCTCCCTTTGGGTAATTAATAATATGGTTAGAATATGTATGTTTATTGGAAAGTAGCAATATTTTTGGACATTTGATGAATGTGGAAGTTTAAAGGCAATTAACTAGCAAGCCTCATTTTTCTTGCTAGTTATATATTTATCCAATCTCTGGAATGTTAAAGGAAATGTTATTTTAAATATAAAAGAACATATTGTTACTATATTTATATGTATCCATGAGGAAATTAAAGAAACATATCTTTGCATGTGGAACAAATTCATCTGAAGAGTCCAGACACCTATGTATCTCACAGTAGCTCCATCAGTAACTGCTTTATGGACAGAGCTTTTTATTTAAGTTCTTCAGAGCTCTATTTTTGTGTCTATACACAGAGGATTTTGTTGAGGTGGTTTTCTTTGGCCTGTCTGGATCACAATTTCTAGAATTCAAAATTGTCAAGTGTAATAATAAGTCCTATGCATCATTGTAAATTATCCATATATTCTCAATTGCACACCTTACAATTGATTCTCTCGTGTGAAAAGATGAATAAAATAGTTTCTAGTAAAGTTATATCATTCTGAATTCTAGTCACTGAAATTATAAAAAAAAAAAGATCAGAGAATCAGCATCAGGTAAAAGAAAAGATTTTCCTCTAAACCATTTCACCTGTTCATCTGCCTTAAAGTAAAGCCACACAGTGTCTGTCCTCTCACCTGGCAGCCTGTGGGCAATTCAGAGCTATTTTCGCTGTAAGAGATTTGTCATACTGGTGCTATGAAGAGATAGAAAAGGGAATGATTGCCTTATTGCTACTGTCCCTCAAACATCTTGATTTTTGCTTTAGTGGCTGCAATGTGGCTGAAATACTTCCCAAAAGGCACTGAAGTGCCCTCCACCTCAGCAAGTCAGGATTTAGTACCTTGCTGCTTGCTGTTTTGTTCTGCCCCAGAGGAAGTCAAGGTCAGGCTGGGTTGTTGGAATGTGTTATTCCTGCAGGGACTTCTACTGCTATAGAAATGGAATAGCTTTATTCCTCAATTTGAACATTTACTAATAATTTAAACTGCTGTTCAGCGATAGGACACTGGAGAAATGAATTACTTTTTGATATTTTTGTGTAAATATTCACCTGTGGAATAAAAGCACATATCAATTAATGGTTAATTTAAAATGAGTATACACCACACACACACACACACACACACACACACACAATAAAGTCACTTCAGATATCTTCTATGAGATATTCATTTAGTTGTGCTTGTGTGCTGTGTAGTTCAGTTTAATTGTGCTTTTTTTCTTATTGTTTTAACAAATTACTTTGAATTTTTTTTCTTAGAATAAAGGAAGAACATATCATTCGCTCCTCTAGAACCTCCAAAACCTCAAATGATTGTCCCAAGTATGCATATATCTATATCATAAAACATAAGTCATCATTCTACTGTTCTCTTTTGACATTTCTTATTTAAAGCCACTCATGATTCATACAGCACTAAACTTCAGGTTTTGTCTTGAGTTTTCACCAAACTTTGGATAAAAATAATAATTTCTACTATCTGAATGGTTGTCATTTTTATAAATTTTCTCCCAATCAATTTCAAGTCTTCTTGCTTCCTTTCTAATATCCATCATTTATCGGGCTGAGATGATGGAAGATGAACTCAGTCAATCAGTGTTGAGTACAGGAAAAAAAATAAAACAAACTGAAAGCAAATGTTTCTGACCTATATTACCTAAATGTAACTGCGCATTAGAAAAACACTTGAAAACAATCATAAGAGAAAAAATACAGCTAATTATAGGGATTTCATTTTATGAATGTCAATTAGCCATTATAATTCATTAAAAACATTCAACGTTTTGGTGACAATTTCTCTCTCTCTCTCTCTCTCTCTCTCTATATATATATATATATATATATATATATATATATACATATATATATATATTATTTTGGAATCCAAGATTTAACTCAGGGTAACTTGACCACTGAGTCACATCTCCAGCCCTATTTTGTATTTAGAGACATGTTCTCATGGAATTGCTTAGTGCCTTACTTTTGCTAAGGCTGACTTTGAACTAGAGATCCTCAAGCCTCAGCCTCCTCAGCTGCTGGGATTATATGCTTGTGCCACCATATATGGCAAATTTATCCTTCTTATTGTTTGTTTGACAACTTGGTTGGTGTTATCAATGAGATTGCATGTTTTACTTTTATCGTACTATTTTATAGTACTTTGTTAATAAATACATTTGGTGTGATTACATCTATTTTGAGAAATAATTTACAAATTTATTATATATTTTTACTGTGTGCAAAGATTTATCTTTTTTTATTATTATTATTTTTAAGAAATTGAGAAACTTTCTGGGTGTTTGTTTCTTTGTTTTTTTGTTTTTGTACTGGGAATTGAGCCCAGATCCTGTGCATGCTGAGTAAGTGCTCTACTACTGAGTTATATTCCCAGTCCAGGAATTATTTTTAATACAATTAGATTTCTTAGAAGAAAATTCATCTGGTAAAAAAAAGAAATATATAAATCTAAGATTAACATAATGTGAGAATTCCAGAGCAGCACCTCTCGAATATAAATTTTTTTCTCTCTAAAATTTTCATCTGCTAATCCTATCAAGAGTCAAACTTTACATGATCTGCTGAAAGGATTATCTCAACATATATTTCAAGATCCTCCTTGCATTTTTAGCAACTAAGACTTCAGTATTTCTGCTTCTGTGGTAGGAGGCAGTCATGGTATAGAACAACAACAACAAAAAAAAACTTTAATTCTAGTTGAAAGTTAAAATCACCAGAGTTTTAAAAATAGAATTCCAGAGTCTGGTATAGATCCATGGCTCATGCTCATGTTGGAAGATTTCCAGATAGTTATAATATGAGGCTACTATTGAGAAATAGAATAGGGATAGCCAGGGTGGTAAAGTTAATATTATATGGAAATCTGATAACATGTTTGTGTCCTTCTGTGGTCTAGAGGATATAGAATAGCTAAATTGCAATTCTTTTGGTTACAAAACAATTATTTAAAACAATGTAAAGAAGATGGAGTGAGAAACAAAGAGGGTGAAGACAGGCAGTTAAACAACTAGATTTAGATTTTCACTCTTAAACAATGAGCTATAGAGGAATAAATGTACTACAAAGAAATAGAGAAAGTAGAAACCCTGGAAAGAGAATGCCTTTGGGGCTACTTGATCCACATCTATTTGAAACTCAGCCAATATCAAATACATTTTAGCAGCAGAATGAATTTAAGAAACAAATTGTTTGGTTGAGCTTTTTAGCATATTACTTTAAACATGCGATAAAGTCAGCTCAAATTTTCCTGCTGCCCTCTTGAAGGTTTCCGAAGGAAACTATTTGGAAACTGGTGATCCTGCCACAGATGGGGGTGAGATGCAGGTAGATTCCTTTGTCAATGAGAAGGACAGAAAGCATGGCTAACTGAGAGATGTCTGACTTGCTAAAGGAAACTAATTTGGAACAGAATTTGAATCATCAGAATAAGACTGATGAGTCTTCAAATAGAGGTATAAAAAACATACAGTGGGACACCCTAGGCCTTGACTTTAGAAATGGAGGCAGTAGTATTCTCTATGATTAGAGAAAACAGATAATCTCTATGGAGAATGTGTGAATTTCAGCTGTCTAAACAATATGTAAGACGATTCCACCTGTCACCCAACACGCACATATATACCCAGTAACTAAGAATATCTGGATTGGAGTAAGTAAAATAAATAGGAAGCAACTATACTATAAAAATGTCACTAACAATCTATTTCTATATAGGTTGAAATACTATTCATTTTCTACTACACATTTGGGATAGCTCAGGTAGATGGGAATGTAATTTGTTTAGAAAATAAGAAAGCAAAAATGTCTTTTCCGCAGCTAAGATACAACACATAGTAATATTTCACTCTCTTACATATTTTACCAATCAGCATTTCACTGTTAACAATATAAACAATAATTCTATTTTGCTTTGTAAGTTATGATAATACCCAAATTTCCAGAATGTACTAAAATATATCATACTTGATCATGAATATATAAAAAATAAACAGGCTATGAATAGTTAATAATGCTTAGTAATTAACATTATGTTTGCTTATTTTAGAATTGCCTATGTTTAGCCATTAGATGAATTATTACCTTTTGAGATCACCAGCTATTATTTCTAAAAGAAAAACATTATTCATGGAGGACTAGAAACAGAATAAGAAGATGAATGTATAAATATGTATTCATATTACATTTATAATCACTTAAGTATGTAGTACATATATATGTACATATTTTGAGTATAAAAATATATGTAATTAGTTTACATTCTTCCTAAACCCAGGAATAAAAATATTTGCACTCTTAGTAATTTGGTATTGGAAGTGTTATAAATACATATTATCTTTGCAAACAGTGCTGACAAAGGAAAATTCTGGAAATATTTAACATACAATAATTTCATGAAATTGGCTACATGATTATTATCATAACTTCTGGCAAAAGAACACAGTGAAGTTTGAAATCCCATTTGTAATAACCATTTTCTTTCTTGAAATAAATGACTTTTGTTTTTACTGAACATTTGGCTCATCAATGCTTTCAGAGGCAGCCATAGGTATAAACCTTTTTAAAATTTAATCTGGACTTCAGAGAAGTTATGAAATTAGCAAACACAAGCTATTGTGTTGACGTGCTGTCATCAATTCTTTATGTGCTGAAATTTTATTTTATCGCAGTAATCATATTCTGTGGACAGACAAATTTGAGATGCCATATGTCTTAATCCATTTTATGCTAAAACAACAGAATACCTAAATCTGGGTGATTAATAATGGACAGAATTTTTTTGGCTAAAAGTGGAGAAATCCAGGAAACAAAAGGCCAGTATCTGTTGAGTATATCCTTGCTGCTCTTCTGGTGATGGAAGGCAATAAAGCAAGAAGGAGCAAGAGGGGACTGGACTCTTCCTCTAGCACAGAGTCAATCCCACTCAGCCTAATCGCCTTTTAAATGGACCAACTCATCATACTGTTACAATAGCAATTAAAATTCACCTTGAGTTTTGGAGGAGACAAACACTCAAACCAAGAACAGTGTGCAATTAATATAATATTGTTACATAGACCTCAAGGTGATTCTGTTAGAATTTTTTTTCTAAAATGTAAGAAATAAGCTTAATACTATGAATTATTCATAGCTTCAAAACATAATCTCAACAATTCTCAAATGACCATCCCTAGAAATAGTAGTAACTCCCTTTTTACTCCTTAAGCTAAGGTTCTAGTTTTTGCTTACTATGTTATTCTAACCCTTTGATGTCATATCTACCTCATGATGATCTTTAATGAGTGTTCATTGAAGAGATATGTTAATGAGTAAATGAAGGGATTCTGGTTTCTTTGTAAAATGAATGTTAGATGATGGAAAACGAAGAGGAATAGATCTTCAATGATGCCTCAGATCGTTATGGTAGCAGTAGAGAGAGATATAGGTGAATATCCAGCAGAAATATTCTATATGTAGAAGCAACACGACTACAAATGAATTGAGCATTAAAGACAGAAAAAAGCAAGTACAATCTAGTGCCTAGATTGCTGGCATGAATATCTGGGAAGATAAATTGCATAGGTCCCATCCTGGACAGGAAGGAATCAGGGTAATTGGGTAGATAGAGTTCTCTTTCTCTTGGTTCCCTCCAAGTGGTTTTCAGAACAGTGTGACTTCATGCTCCACATTTGAAATTCTTAGATCCTTAGAAGATATATATCAGATTTTAGTGTATCTTTTAAATAAATTGTTTTACTGAATTATTTTATTTTATCTGAATCTGTAACATATACAATTTCTATATGGTTTTAGAAACATGATAAAGAAAACATGTCAAATCTTTCTTTTGTTATTGCTTGGTCATTGAAACACTGATTCTCAAGCTGTACTCCAAAAATCAGGGGTGCTTGTAATACGTGTGAACTTGTCAGAAAGTTAGATTTTTTTTTCAGGCCATACTATAAGCGTTTTGAGTCTAAGAGAACCAATATTTTTCTGTGTAAAAATTACATATAATGTACCTAGGTATATATTCAAATGTCATTACTTAGTATTAAATTATGATAATTAGCACATAAAAGTAATGATAAAGTTTATCCTTAGAATTAAAGCAGAATTTCAAATGAAACTGTCCTTGAATTTTCTCTAACCAACATTCTACCTCTCATATTCATCCTTGCCTGGTTGGTGAAAAGTAAATGTGTAGAAACACATGTATGTGCCCACTGAAAAGCTTATGCAGGCCCATTACCAAGACAGATCTCTTGCTTAGCTGATCCTAATTTCTCTGATTTTGATGTGTATTCTCACCATAGGAACCTAATCCCCAGAGACAATGTATAAACTTTGAATAATCTAACCCAAATATCTGCTGCACTACTGTAAAAATCAAACATCTCTGTTACAGTCATGCAGTCCAGAATCTCTCCCAGTCCTGCCAGATGCCTACCAAAAGAAAGCAGTGTTTCAAGCACTGAAACGTTAAAGGCTTTGTTATTGTTTATTTGATTGCTTTATTGGAGGATTTTTGAAATGAAAAAAAAAAAACCAGCAGAAAATATAGACTGTGAGTAGGGAATGTTGTGTAATATAACAAAGTGTCCTACTTAGTGGAAATTGTATGAAGATAATAATCTATATTTAAAGATATTTATTTTCACAGTTTTTGAATTTAATGTATTTTGTATGCATTCTATGGTGCCTACTGGATAAAATATATTTAATTCGGTGTACAAATGAATAAGAAACAACATTAAATTACAGTTTCAATGGTTTTCTCATCAATACAAACACACATCTTAAATATAGTATATATAGTGTATATATATATACACATACGTATTTAAAATGTATTCATGCTAACATGCATATGTTTAATGCACTATAAATATGATATACAAGTATGAAATCAATTTAAAGTGTTATTTACATTTTAGCAATTAAATTTCACACCAATTTATTCATGTGATTTATGCCATATATAATAATTAAATTACTAATTAAAGTATTCTCCCATCTTTACACTTGCTTAAAATGTTCCTTCAGGTTTTTGTACCAATTTTGAAAATGTTGCCTAAGTATGCATTTCAGGAGTACATGCTGCTTGTATTTTTGCAATAAAGAGATATTAATGTGAAAAGGTTGATGCTTCTGTAGTGATATTCCTCAGAGCTAAAGGTGAAGTCAAATCATCAGA
This sequence comes from Marmota marmota marmota, assembly GCF_001458135.2. Taxonomy (NCBI): domain Eukaryota; kingdom Metazoa; phylum Chordata; class Mammalia; order Rodentia; family Sciuridae; genus Marmota; species Marmota marmota. The sequence goes on from NW_026000005.1 coordinate 6,514,254, forward strand.
ATGATGTGTTCCAACCAAGAAGGTGTGATTCATTTCACAAAATTCCTAACAAAATTCTCTGCAGAATAGTAACAACTTCTTTTTTTAGCATATTGATAATTTCTTTTTAATTTAAAAATGTCACTGTGCTGTCTCATTTTAACAAAGATGAATGCTGAGTGTTTAACTGAAATATCTCATAAAGAAATTATTTGCTAAACGTTAAATCCAATTTTGTTTCACCCCAAATATTGTTTTGGGCTGCAGAAGCTGTTTCACTCTGGAGTCCATAAGAAATTATCATAAATGTTTTAATCCAAATATAGTTTACACAGGAGAAAAAAATAAGAGAAAAAATAAATCATTATTATCAAAAGGCAAAAAACATAATGTTTTAAAGAAAATATTACACACAGTTTATTTAGTTTATGTTCAGCCACAATATCTTTATGGAAAAATAATAAAAAAAGAGAACAAACATTTTTTTTTTCTAGAGTACCTCTCAGAAATAAATATATATACATATATGTATTGTATATATTACATTTCTTCAGCATATGAAATCATGACTCTCATGAAGTATGAAATTATGTCATTTGGAGAAAGATGAATGGAATTTGAGACCATTATGTTAAGTGAAATAAGCCAAACAGAAAAGGCTAAGGATTTCCATCCTCATATCAAATAAAGTAGACTTCATGCCAAAGTTAATCAAAAGGGATAAAGAAGGACATTTCATACTGCTCAAGGGAACCATACACCAACAACACATAACAATTATGAACATATATGTCCCAAACAATGGAGCAGCTATGTTCATCAAACAAATTCTTCTCAAGTTCAAGAGTCAAATTGACCACAACACAATCATCTTGGGTGACTTTAACTCACCTCTCTCACCACTGGATAGATCTTCCAAACAAAGGTTTAAAATATAAACTATAGATCTTAATAGTGCAATCAATATCTTTGACTTAACTGACATATATGCAATATTTCATCCTTTATTAAGAGAATACACTTTCTTCTCAGCAGGACATGGATTATTCTCTAAAATATACCATATAATTAATATGCCATAAAGCAACTCTTAGCAAATACAAAATAGCAGAAACACTACTCTGCATTTTATCAGATCATAATGGAATAAAATTAGAAATTTTATAAATAAAAATAAAAATTATTCCAACACCTGAAGACTAAGCAATATGCTTCTGAATGAACAATGGGTTACAAAAGACATCAAGGAGGAGGTTAAAAAATTCTTAGAGGTAAATGAGAACATGGACACAACATATCAAAATCTCTGGGACACTATGAAAGCAGTACTAAGAGGAAAGTTAATTTCTTGGAGTTCATTCTTCAAAAGCAGAAAAGTCAACAAATAAATGACTTAACACTACATCTCAAAGTCCTAGAAAAAAAAAGAACAAATCAACACCAAGAGAAGTAGAAAGCAAGAAATAATTAAAATTAGAGTTAAAATCAATGAAATCAAAACAAAAGAAATAATTGAAAAAATTGACAAAACACAAAGTTGATTCATTGAAAAAATAAATAAATTTGACAGACTCTTAGCTACATTAACAGAGAAGGAAAGAGAAAACTCAAATTACTAACATACATGATGAAAAAGTATCACAATAGACACTACAGAAATACAGTGGATAATTAGAAATTTTTTTGAAAACTTGTACTCCAATAAAATAGAAGATATTGAAGACATCAACAAATTTCTTAAGTCATATGATTTGCCCAAATTAATCAGGATGATATATACAATTTAAACAGACCAATGTTAAGAGATAAAATAGAAGATGCCATCAGAAGCCTACCAACCAAGAAAAGCCCAGGACTGGGTGGATACACAGCTGAGTTCTACAAGAACTTTAAGAAAAACTAATACCAATACTCTTCAATTTATTTCAGAAAATAAAAACAGAAGGAGCACTTCCAAACTCATTCTATGAGGCCAATATAACTCTGATTCCCAAACAAGACAAATACATATCAAAGAAAGAAAATTTCAGACCAATATGTCTAATGAACATAAATGCAAAAATTCTCAAAAAAATTCTGGCAAATCAAATACAAAAACATATCGAAAAGACATTGCACCATGATCAAGTGGGATTCATCCCAGATATGCAAGGTTGGCTCAACATATGGAAAACAAGAAATGTAATTCATCACATCAATAGGCTTAAAGATAAGAATCATATTATCATCTGAATAGATGCAGAAAAAGCATTTGACAAAATACAGCACCCCTTCATGTTCAAAACACTAGAAAAATTAGGGACAACAGGAACATATCTCAACATCATAAAGGCTATCTATGCTAAGCCTAAGACCAACATCATTCTAAATGGAGAAAAATTGAAGGCATTCCTTCTAAAAACTGGAACAAGACTGGGACGCCCTCTTTCACCACTTCTATTTAACATAGTTCTTGAAACACTGGCCAATTAGACAGATGAAAGAAACGAAAAGGGATATACATAGGAAAAGAAGAGCTTAAATTAGCACTATTTGCTGACAATATGATTCTATACCTAGAAGAACCAAAATGTTCCACCAGAAAATTTCAAAACTACTAAATGAATTCAGCAAACTAGTAGGATATAAAATCAACACCCATAAATCAAAGGCATTTCTGTATATCCATAACAAATCCTCAGAAAGGAAAACTACCTGTTTTCAATAAAATAAAATACTTGTGAATCAATTTAACAAAAGAGGTGAAAGATCTATATAATGAAATTACAGAACCCCAAAGAAAGAAATCAAAGAAGAGCTTAGAAGATGGAATTAAACCAGAGACCCTGCATCTAATAGAAGAAAAAATAGACCCTAATTTTCATCGTGTCATATTAGGTCCCAACTTCTTTAATAAGATGCCTGTAGTACAAGAATTAAAATCAAGAATCAATAAATTGGATGGATTCAAAATAAAAAGTTTCTTCTTAGCAAAAGAAACAATCTGTGAGGTGAACAAAGAGCCTACATTTTGGGAGCAAATTTTTACCCCTCACACATCATAAAGCACTAATCTCTAGGGTATATAAAGAACTCAAAAAAGCTAAACACTAAAAACACAAATAACTTAATCAGTAAATGGGCCAAAGAACTGAACAGACTCTTCTCAGAAGAGGATATGCAATCAATCAACAAATATATGAAAAAAATGTTCATAATCTCTAGCAATTAGAGAAATACAAATCAAAATTGCTCTGAGATTTCATCTCACTCCAGTCAGAATGGCAGCTATTATGAATACAAATAACAATAAGTGTTGGTGACGATGTGGGGGAAAAGGTACACTCATACATTGCTGGTGGGACTGCAAATTGGTGCAGCCAATAGGGAAAGCAGTATGGAGATTCCTTGGAAAATTGAGAATGGAGCCACCATTTGACCTAGCTATCCTTCTCCTGGGTATATACCCTAAGGATTAAAATACAGCATACTACAGGAATACAGCCACATCAATGTTTATAGCAGCACAATTCACAATAACTAAACTGTGGAACCCATCTAGATGCCCTTCAGTAGATTAATGGATAAAAAAAAATGTGGCATATATACACAATGGAATATTACTCTGCAATAAAATAGAATAAAATCATGGCATTTGCAGGTAAATTGATGGAGTTGGAGAAGATTATGCTAAGTGGAGTTAGCCAATCCCAAGAAAACAAATGCTGAATGATTTCTCTGATAGAAGGAGGCTGATTCATAGTGGGGTAGGGATGGAAAGCATGGGAGGAATAGATGAACTCTAGATAGGGCAGAGGGGCGGAAGGGAAAGCAGGGGCAGGAGGCTAGAAATGATGGTGGAATGTGATGGACATCATTATCCAAAGTACATGTATGAAGAGACAAATTGGTGTGAATATATTCTGTATACAACCAGAGATACGAAAAATTGTGTTTTATATGTATAAGGTGAATTGTAATTCATTCCGCTGTCATATATAAAAAATCAATTAAAAAATAAGGAAATATGTAATCAATTATTAGAACTGGTGCATATTATAAATATATTCAAAAAATATGGACATAAATATCATATTAATATGGTATATACTTTCTGAAACATATTTTTTACACAGAAAAGATGTGTTCTTTAAAATGACTCAATTTTATTATGATTAAATAAAATAGGAGCAAAAAGCTGTCCATCGCAGTGCTATCATCTTAAAACTCACTTTCTCCCTAATTCTCATTGAGAAAACTAGGAAAGAAAATGAAAACATTTTAAAATAATACACATAGAGAAAAAAAAAGTGAAGAGAAAATAAACCAGGCAGAGTTTGGCTTAGATAGGCCTCTCTCTCTCTCTCTCTCTCTCTCTCTCTCTCTCTCTCTCTCTCTGTCTTTCTTTATCTCCCCACATACATATGTATGTATGCATACATACATTAGACATACACAGATATGCCTGTACACATATACCATCTGCCCATACACATGTAGTCTACAAATTGTGAATAAACTTAAGTTTATAATTGTTTTTATGTGAATAAACATAAGTTTACATATACTCATTGCTAATAAAAATAAGAATGTAACATAGGTGATATCAATAGTGAACAAATTAAAAGGTTTCCTTTCAAAAAACTTACATTTGGTGGCATGAAGATAGTCAAAAACCAATTCAGTGTCTCAATATATAAGTTTATATATTATTAACATTGAAGAAAAGATGATAGAAATTGAATGAAAGGCAGGGCAAGTTTAGGTGAAATAGTTAAAACCACTGGGATGATGTGGCAGAAACTTCAAGTGAATGAGTGATAAAAAATATCTAAAGGAATACTTCCTGAATGCTGTAGAATGTCCTGGAGCAGGATTGTGCCTAGATTCTTTCAAAAAGATGCCTATTCAGGCTGCCATTTGTGACAAAATGGATGAGCCTGGAGGAAATAAACCAATCAAAATACTCCATTATTTTACTTATGATTATATTCATAGAAGCCCAGGGTACAATAGAAGTCACTAGAATCTAAATGATGTGGAGAAATAGAGAATTATTTTTATGAGAGATGAATAGGGTCTTCAGATCCAATACATATGACAGGACATATAATTAAGAATATGTTATGTTTATTTAAAAATTTTTAAGAAGACAAACCTTTGTTAATTATTCTTACCACAAAAAGTAGAAGAAAGGCACAAGGACACTTTGGGATATATTGGATGTGTCTATAATCTGACTGGAGTAATGGGTATCACAGGCATTTGCAAATGTTTAAACACATAGAATTGTATACATTAAATAAATACATCTATCTGTATAAGCCACCCTTTGGTACCTGAGGAGAATTGGTTCCATATCTGCCCTACAGATGTCATAATCTAGGGGTAATTATGACCCTTCCATAAAATGGTATAGTATTTCCAGTAACCTGGGCACATCTTTTCCCATATTTTAAATCATCTCTAGATTTGTCATAATACCTAATTTTCCACAAATGTTGTGCAAATTGTAGTCATGCTGTATTATATTTAGAGAATAATGACAAGTAAAAGTCTATTCATGTTCAGTGCATATGCAGTTCTTTAAAATGGTTTTGATATGTAACTGGTTGAATACATGAATGCATAATCCACAGATTTGGAGGAGCGACTGTCCTTCCATTATACCTCAGTAAAGCTAGTTAACAAACAAAGAGCAGGGAGGGGGCTTAGGTGGTAGCCAATATGAGCAAAATGTACAGGCTAGGGAAACCAATAGGAATGAATTTGTAAAAGAAAATTCAGCCCAGATTAATGAACTTTTAGTAGTCCATAATATTGATTTGAGAATTTATTTTTAAATGCCCTTGGATAATATAAAAGTTCTGTCTCAGAAGTAACACCATTTAAATTGCTTTTCAGGAAAAAAAAAATCACACTAGTTGTTATGTGCGGAATAGACTGAAAAGAGGGGATTTTAGGGCAGAAACAAGATCAGTGGGAGGCTATTGCTATAATCCAGGGCGCAGGTGACATTCGTTTGAGTTACATAATCGTGATTTCCATGATACTGATGGATTGGACTCTGAATGTAAAAGAAAGAAAGTTCATCAAAGTTTTTGTTACAGCATTTGATTGAAGGGTGCTGAAGAAAAATTACAAAGGGTTCAGAGTCAGGCATCAGGTTGCAGACTTGTCACATTTGAGTTTTCCTATATAGACGTTATGAGTATGCAATTAAATATAGTAATCAGGTGTTTAAAGTCATAAAATTGATGGCTATCCAGAGAATTCAATGATACAGAGATGTGTAAGAGGGATGAATTCTTAAAACTTCACATATTGATAATTTGGGAGAATGAAGACGGCATAACTATGGGACTTGAATGGGCAGGGCAGTAGGGTGGAAGGAAAACAAGACAACTGTCAAGTAGAAGGGGTGAAGAGCTGGATTAAAGATAAAGGTGATTACTTGATTTTGGATTCGAAAATGTGAAGAAATTGAGAGGAGAGTTTTTGTGAAATGATGGAGATGAATGCTTAACTACAGGTTCAAGTAAGTATAGTAGGTTCATACAAGGATGCAAAAGTGAAGTGAGTTCAATTTCTGCTACTCAGAAGCAAGTGCTTCTTACAATTGAATGGCTCTTGAGAACATATAATAAAAAATGCAAGCACATAGAGGATTTAGATGTCTCTGGCAAGAGGCCATTCTTACACAACCATAAATATGCTAAGTATTTATTTTCTAATTTGTATTTGCTGCTGTAACTAATCACGATAATTAATTCTGGCTTTAATTCTAATTTAAATATCTCCACCTTTTTTCTTGTGAGAAGTTTTCTCCAAAACACAGCTAGTTAGTTCAGGAACTAAAACAGTAATCAATAAACATTCAGAAAATTGGTTAAGTTATCATACTAAGACAATGAAAAACTATCTGATAACATGCTGACATTTTATTTTACCTTGGATAGAACTATAAATAATTGTCAATAGCAATCATCAATAATAGTCCATCACTCTTGAAAATTTAGTTTTGTTGATTTCTTTAAAAACTAATACTTTCTTAAATTCTCATTAGTTAACAAGGTTGATATTTAATATAATCCTTAATATATTTTATTATATACATCTTATATTCTATATATTATTATACTCTATAGCATATACTATATAACAATAATATTATTTTAATATCATATATGTGTGATTTATATATTACATAATATGTCTATGTTACTCTTATATATTCTATGTTTACATACACACAGACGTACATAATAAGAGAGATTATGTACTATGGATGCCATAAGAACAGTAAATTATTAAATAGCATATGCTATTACTATAATCTTTGTTTATATTTTATCTTTTCTATAATTAGACCTTATATTGAAATTTCAAATCAATATAACTAAGAAATCTGTTTCTACATCTTTAGAAATTACTGTCTTCAATGCCCAGTTGACATTCTTCATAGGTCCCAAGTGCTTGACTACTGTTTTCCTGCTGCTGACTAAAGTATTTTAGTGAGTTCTAAATATAACTTTTCAATATTTATGCATCTATTTTGATTGTACCTTCTCTTTTCAGGCTTGATCTAAACTACACATTTACTCTTACAATCTAAATTAAGAATGGCTTCCTTTGACTGTAAAATTTTCTCCATTGCCCATCTATACCAAAGGTGGCAGAGGGCCCTGCTGAAGTCTCCTACAATTAGCTAAAAGTAGACTGCAATGCTTAATAAAACTTTCTGAATTCTGTTATTTAAGAATTATAAAAATGAATTACAAACCAGAATATAGTTGAAATTTATTTAGCACATTATTCCTGATAGCTCCTGTGTAGGGACTCACCTATTATTGTTGTTTTTCTTAGTGTCTCCTTGTAGGGAAAGGGTCCACTTTCTTGCCCATCTTCTTTCTACCCAGACTCTACTAAAGTAATAGTAAAAACTGTCTTAATATTATTAAATCCTATCCATATATTCTTCATATACCTAATAACCAGCAAAAATAAAGATACTCATGATGAACATTATTTACATTGTTATGATGAATGGTGTCCCTCCTAGTGATCTTGAAATCAGTAATTCTAAATTATACATTGATATGACTTTGACCAAAGTATTTTTCTCATTACAATGTTTTCCTAAATCAAAAAATGACTTCAGCTAACTTTTCTGAGAAAATCCAAACTGCTTGCAATTTAAAACAAAATAAATAAAAATAGTTCAATTGCAGAAAATAATTACAATGGGGAAAAATCTTACTTGACAGATGATGGCTGACCTCTATACGTTATCTTCCTCTGCAAGAAGTCACCTTACATGTCCTCATCAGTTAACTTTTGTATATTGGTTTTAAAAATCAAGGCAACATTTTTAAATGGATTTTGATTTTTTTCAGTGAGATTGTTTTACAAATAACATTGATATTTCACATATAAAATAATTTGCTCTCAAATTTACAACACATAAAAATTATTTAGTGGAAAAAGTGTTGTGAAATGACTGATCCTCACTCAGTAATTTCAGGGGAGGCAAGCCATATGATGTGCCAGGAGCTAAAGTCAGAAAAATACAAGGTTAATGCACAGTTCTTGCATTATTAAAAGGCTGCATGGGGTAAATGAGAGAAGGAGAAATGATAGAAAAGTTACCATCAAGCCATTTCCTCCACTTTCTTTTCCTCATATTGTTGTGTTGTTTCTTTGGGAATAAACATGAAAACCTACCTGAAGTTCTTGGCACTGTCTACTACAATCATAAGGGGACTTAAATCCTGCCTGATTGTGTTTCTGATTATACTTAGTCCACTATTAACTGTTATAATCAATATTGACAGTTTCATTTTTACTTTTTTTGTTTTTTGCAGTGCTAAGGATTGAATCCAAGGCTTTGAGCATGCCAGGCAAACACTTAATCACTGAATCACATCTCCAGTGTTTCCTTTTAATTGAATTTTTATATTTTTACACATGCATATTAATTGTGCAGAATAGTCAGTTTCCTTGTGGCATATTCACACACACACACACACACACACACACACACACGACATAACGTGATTAATTTCAATCTTTATCACCTCACCTTGTCTTCCCCTCCTCCCACCACTTACCTCCTTCCCCTACACTTGATCTCCCTTCTATTTTCATGAGATTCCTTATTTTTTTCCATTTTTTTCTCCATAGCTTCCAAATGTGAAAAGAAGTATATAATCATGACTGCCTGAGTATGTCTTTTTGCTTAACATGTTGTGCTCCAGGTCCATCCATTTTCCTGCAAATGACATGATTTTTGTCTTCTTTATTGCCAAAACATCTCTACTATGTATACGTGCCACATTTTAAAAAAATCTATTCATATGTTGACAGACACCTAGGCTGGTTTCATAACTTGGTGATTGTGAATTGTGTTGCTATAAACATGAGCATGCATATGTCTGTACAGTAAGCTACTTTTATGTTTCTTTATAAAATAAAAGTGATCTAAAGAAGGCAACCTTTTGAGTTAACAAAGTTATCATTTTTTTCAGTTATAACTAGACAAGTGTAAATTTTCATATATAAGTTTCGTAAAATTTAAAATATTTTTCAGTACACATTTAAACATATTTTTATTGCTTTTTTCTTTGTTAAATTTAGTAATCACAAGGGATATTATCAAAATATATATATTAAAACATTCAACATTCTAATAAATAAAAAACTCTGTATTAACTAAGAAATAGATATACTTCTCTGTTGATATTTTCAAAATGTATTCACTCCTGGCTATGTGAGAAATTTGTAATATATAACATATTTTATCATTGGAAATACTGTACTTAGACCTCAAAGTAAATTGCTAATTGTTTATGTATTTAATTTTTTGCTGTTTAATATTTAGATGATTTCTTATGATGTTTTTCTGAAGATCATTTCTTAATTTGAATTTTAAATTTGCAAATACTGAGTTTATATGCTTATCATATTCATTTATCTTGGTGTAGATGTACATTGAATAATCATTATTAAGTTTGTAATTTGCTGAGATAATTTAAGACCTAGGACTATTGCAAGAGATAAATATGCATGGATTGTTACATTTTCAATTGTAAATTTTTAAAATTATTATTTATCAGTTAAATTCATAGTTTCCCATTCCTTGCCCTGACATGACCTGTAATTTTCCCTGAGGAACCAAATTTTACCATACAGTTTTAAGTGTTTAATAAATTCATTACATTTTTAATTTTAAAAGAGGTAAATTCCCTGTAAATTATACAACATTAAAAGTTATTAAATTGTAAATCACATATTGAATAAGCCTTAATACATACCTGAAGATCATATTTTGAAAAGAATTTGATGAGAATGTATTCATTTTTAAGTATTTACTCTTCTTTGCATTTTATAGGATGTTTTCAATATTGTTTCATTTTATTCTTTGGAGTAGTATATAATTGAAGCTTGATGACTTATTCTATAACTTCATGTTTCTAAAAGATTAGATAATCTTTTGAATATGAAAAAAATAGATTCACAAAGATTAGTAAGAGTTCAGAATATATTATGTACATAGAACTCTTCCATAAACAAAATGGTCTAGCTATAGATAGATAACCCTTTGTTATGGTTTAGATATAAGATATCCACTAAAAGCTCATGTGTAAGACAATGCAAGAAAACTTAGAGGTAAAATGGTTGGGTTATGAGAGTCTAAATCAAATCAGGGCGTTAATCCACTTGAATGGATCAACTGGGTGGTAATGGTAGGTAGGTAGGCTGTGGATGAAGGAAGCAGGCCACTGTGGGCTTGCCTCTGGAGGTGAGGACAGCTATCTCTATATCCTGATAGAGAAGCTCATATCCTGAGCTGCTTTCCTCTGCTATATTCTTCTTAGATGTTCTGCTACACTCAGACACAGAACAATGGAATTGGCCGTCTACGAATTAAGACCTTTGATACAGTAAGCCAATTTAACTTTTCCTCCTCTAAAATTGTTCTTGTTAGTTTTTTTTTTGGTTGTACCAACAATAACAACAACAACAACAAAAGCTCATTCAAACATTCTTCCTCTTTCTTTTAATTTTTATGGCACTTAATTTGTAGACTAAATTGCAATAATATACTTTCTCTTTCCTCTGAGTTCAAATCAAGGTCTTTACATCAGGTACTTCTGATAGGACACTATACAATCTCACACCTACTTGTCTGTGTTGCCTAGAATTTGAGTTCTTCCTCTTTATAAAACAAACAAACAGCAACAACAACAAAAAAAAAAAACCCATGTTCACTTGATGTTTTAATTCAACAATCAGAGGTATCAGACTGTGTGTGTGTGTGTGCATGTATACCTGTGAATCATGTGTTTTTTATATTCACCTTCTCCTACTAATTTTTAAAAATTTCTCTGTATTTGAGAAGTCAAAAAAAATGCCTTCAAAGCATAGGTAAGCAGTTATTTAATAAGTGACCTGTGAATCTATGAGAAGCCTTTTTAAATGGAAATAATTGGTATTAATAAGATCATCTCACCCTCTGGGTATTCACATGTTTAACAAAGCAGAGAGATTACACAAACATAGAAAGTCAGGCAACTAGATGCTCAATAAAACAGAAATGAATAAACAGCAAGATACATTACTTCTGAGGAAACTGTGTCATTTTCTCACTCTATACTACTCTGAAAGCACAGTTTTAACTCTGGCTAATGTTTCCCAGAAGACTGTCAGGTCATTTAATTAAAGTGATTCTGAACTAGGAGAAGGAAATGTACTTGAAATTCTCAACCTTAGCAAAGAAACACAATGGGGCTTCATTTACACCTTCATTTTCTTGTGTGTCCAGTTTAAGTGTTTGTTTTAGCAAGCTCACTGTGATAAATTTAAAATTGTGATCTTTAGTTCAATTCCTTAATAAAATTTCTCTTACAAAATGTATTGTTTTTCCTATGCACAGACTACATGGACTGTACATTTCTTTCTAAAAGCATATAGCTTTTTTCTTTAGACATGTAACAACAAAGATAAATTCTAGCCAGGCATGGTAGTGCACACCTGTAATCCCAGCAGCTTGGAAGGATGAGGCAGGAGGATCACCAGTTCAAAGCAGCCTCAGCAAAAACGAGGTGCTAAGCAACTCAATGAGACCCTGTCTCTAAATAAAATGCAAAGTAGGGCTGAGATGTGGCTCAGTGGATGAACGCCTCTAAGTTCAATTCCTTGTACCCAGAAAAAAAAATAAAAAATAAATTCTAAACATGTATGTGTTAAAATAAAAAACATTGTATTATTGATATTGTAAACAGTGTGATAAAATACTGAAAAATTCTAGTTTATTAAAATCATGAGGACCTTGTGAAAAATCACTAGCAATCCCCTAGAGCTTTGCTTTTATTAATATATTATACATAACAGTTGACAAAGTCATATATGCATGGAATTTCATTTTCTCTATTTCAGTCTTGGTTCTCCATCCCCTTTCCTTTCACCCCTTTTCCATTCTTCTTCCTCTACTATACTGGTCTTTCTTTCATATATATATATTTTTGATTGGTGTTATTATATATACGTAACTGTGGAATTCTGGTGTTTTATCTATACATGCACAAATTATGATTTTGTTAAGTTCATTTCTCATTTCCTCCCCTTTCTTATCCCTCTGAGTCTCATTTTTCTATTCCAGTGATCTTCCCTATACCTTTATGTTGTCTGATTCTCTGCTCCTTTTTTTCTGTTGATATTGCTATAGCGTCTGCATATGAGCAAAAACATTTGACCCTTGAATTTCTGAGTCTGGCTTGCTTCATTTAACATGATATTCTCTAGTTTTAATCATTTACTGGCAAATATAATTTTGTTCTTCTTTATGGCAAAGTAAAACTCTATTGTATATATAACACATTTTTAAATCCATTCATCTATTAATGGACATTTGGAGGGGTATCATAATTTGGCTATTGGAAATTATGCTGCCAAAAATATTGAAGTGACTGTGCTGGTATTGAATGCTGACTTTAGTTCTTTTGGATAAATATCAAGGAGTGGGAGAGCTGAGTCATGATGGTTCCAGTTCTACTTTTATTTTTTTAGGCATCTGCATATTGTTTCCAGAGTGGTTGCATTAATTTAATAGTCCTACCAAAAATGTATCAGTGTACCTTTCTCACCACATCCTCAACAGAAATTATTATTAAATCTATTCTTGATAATTTCCATTCTGATTGGAGTAAGGTGAATCTCAATGTAGTTTTAATTTGCATTTCCCTGATTGCTAGAGATGTTGGATTTTTTCTTATATCTGTTGGTCATTTGTGTTTATTATTTTGAGAAATACCTTTATCTCTTTTGCCCATTTTGTCATTAAATTATTTACATTTTAGTATTAAGCTTTTTAGATTATATGTTTCATGGAATTAATCCCATCCAAGGAGTAGATGGCAAAGATTTTCTCCCATTTTGTAGGCTCTCTCCTTACAATCTTAATCATTTGCTTTACTCTGCAGAAACTTTTTAATTTGATGGTATCACACTTATTGATTTTTGGTTTTATTTCTGAGCTTTAGGAGTCTTGATGAGAAATTTGGTGCATGCACCAATATGATTGATTGTTGACATATTCTTTTAGCAGTTCTAAAGTTTCTTGTCTAATTCCCAAGTCTTTAATACACTTTGAGTTGACTTTTGTGCAGGGTGAGAGATATTAGTCAACTTTTATTCTTTTATATATTACTATCCAATTTTCTTCAGCATCATTTGCTAAAAAGGCTTACTTTTCTCCAACAAATACTTTTTGCACTTTTGTCAAGTATCACATAGCTGTAAATATGTGGGTTTGTCCATGTTTCTTCTATTCTGTTCCACTGATCTTCATACCTATTTTGATAACAATACAATGCTATTTTTGTTACTACAGTTCTGTAGTATAACTTGAGATGCCTCTTTCATTGCTATTCTTGCTCAGGATTGTTTTGGTTATTCTGGATCTCTTATCTTTTTCAAATGAACTCCTGAATGAAGAAAAACGGAAAGTATTTCCTTTAAAATCAGGAACAAAAAACAAGGATGCTCACTCTCATCAATCCTATTCAACATAGGTCTTTTATCCAAAGCAATCAGACAAGAGATGAAAATTAAAGGGAAATAAATAGATAAAGAATAAATCAAATTATCTGTTTGTTGATAATATGATCCTACATTTGGAATACACAAAACTTTTTACCCAAAGACTTTTACATCTGATAAATGAATTCAGCAAAGTACCAGGATAAAAGATCAGATTCAGTACATAATTGCTTTCCTAAACTTCCACTGTGTTAGTCCGAAAAGGAAATCAGAATAAATATCCCATTTGCAATAACCATAAAAACAAAAAAACAAAATATCAATAGCAACAAAAAATAATTTGGTAATTACTTTAACCACGGAATGAAAGATAGAACACGAAAAAATTGAAGATGAGCTTAGAAGGTGGAAAGACCTGTAATGTTCTTGGATAAACAGAATCGATATTCTCAAAATGTCATACTACCAAAAACACTATACAGCTTTAATACAATCTCCATCAAAATAACAATAACATTTTTCACATATCTGCCTATTGTCGATAATTTAATGAATATTTTTGAGTGTTTCAGATTTTTTAAAATGGCTAGTTTAAGTCTGACTCACACAAAACATAGCAAATTTAGATTTAGTGAGAGCTTATCTAATTCATAAATTTTACCTTCTTTCTGTCTTCCTGTGTTGAGAGGGAATTAGTCAGCTCTCTAGAGTCTCTTTTATAAGGGCACTAATTTCAATCAGGACACCTCAACCCCCATGATCTAGTCACCTCTCTAAACACCACATCTTTTAATATGGCTGCCTTAGAAATTAGGATTTACACATATAAATTTGGTGGGGATGAAATATTCAGACCATAACAAACACCTTTTCCTTTTCTAATACCAATTAAGTAGATTTTTTATATGTGTATAATGCTATTAGATTTTCTAGACATAGTCTGCATTCTTTTCTTCAATCCTTTAATTTCCTAAATGAACTTTTAAAGTTTTTATACTTAAATGGTCATTCTTGGTATTGTGAATTTATTTGGGTTTTGGAAAATTCATAATGTCAGCATTACAATTATAATACCATGCAAAATAGTTTCACTGCACTAAAAATTACCTGTGTTTCATTTACTCATTCTTTTCTCACTCGCTTCAAATGCCTCGTGACAACTTCTTTTACTGTCTCTATGGTTTTATCCTTTACATATGGTCTTGTAATTGGAATCATACACTATGTAACTTTTCAGACCAGCTTCATTCATTTACCAACGTGTATTTAATGTTCATCCATATATTTTTGTGTCTTGATGATTGATTTATTTTTATTTTTATTGTGAAATAATGTTCTACTATATGAATGCACTACAAGTTTGTGTGCGGGTGGGTACTGTGATTGAATGCAGTTTTCTAGAGAACATTTTAGTTGCTGCACATTTGGGGCAGATGTGACCAAAAAAAAAGCCTTATAAAAATCTGTGGGCAGAATTTTGAATAGACATTTTCAATTGATTTGATAAATATCTAGAAATGTGAATGTTAAATTTTATGTTAAGTTGTTATTTGTTTCTGTAAGAAACCACAAATTATATTCCAAAGCGCTACACCACGTTACATTTCCCACAGGAGTGAAGAGGTCTTTTTGTTTTTCTGTGTCCTCATTACTATTTGGTTTTGTCAGATTTTAGGATTTCAGTTCTAACTGTATACAGAGGTATCTTACTGTTTTATTTTGCTGTTCCCTAATGCCAAAAGATGTTGAGCACATTTTCAAATAATTGTCATTTGAATTCACTTGTTGTCTTTTTAGATCATTGCTCATTTATTATTTGTTTGTTTTTGTATTATTTTTTTATTTTGTTTTGTTTTGAGTACTGGGGATGTAACACAGGGGAACTTTAGCATTGAGCTACATCCTCAGAAATTTTGATTCTCATCTCTCAGCCTCGCTGGTAGCTGAGAGATAGGAGTGCATCAGCATGCTTGTTCTTTTGCCAGTTTTTAAATTCTGGGGTTTGTTTTCTTACTGAAGAAGTTTAAGTGTTCACTGTATATTGTGGATGAAATCATAAACCATTTTAAAGTTTTGTTATTTTAATTTAACATCTTAAAAGATCAATGTTTATGCTTGAAAAAATACTACAGTTAATCTTACATAAAAGATGGTTAATGAAGATCATTATAATAAAAAAAATAAGGATGGTAGAGCATTAGAAAATGTTTATATGTGCTTTTGTGATAATATCTGAATATGGGTGAATTATATTTTCAGACATTGTATAACCTGCAGAAAGAATACAAAGTTACTTTCATAGTGAATACAGCTGTAATGAACAATAAGAATTTTTTTTAACCATTCTCTAGTTCAATAGCTCTTTACTTTGGAAAACTATTGTTAAAAATTACTCTTTCACCTCATAATTTAATACAGAATATCAGCTGCAAAGTACCAGTTTTCTTACCTGAATTTATTGTCTTTCCATTCATAACTAAAGTAGACCTGGAAAGATGATAATGATTTCCTTATTCAGTTGCTTGTTATGTCACAAAGTACAAGCAATCTATATATATAGTAAAAGCACAAAAAGACTGCAGAAGATTTTAAAAATCTTTTCAGTATGTCTATATTTCACAATCTTCCAGATTTAAGTGGCATAGAAGTGCAGAGTTTGAAAATAATTGATAGTTCATTTCTATATAGGATATAATTTGCTTAGATAGAGATAATATTATTTTTATGATTTTCTTGCCCCCTAACTCTTCTTAAGATAAAAATTCTTAAGGAAAGTACCTCCATGTTGAGACATTTCAATTGAAAAATTTGAAAATATTGCTGTCACCAATATAAGTTTTTCATGAAAATTGACCAAGTTCTTATTGCATACTTATTTTTAAATAATGTCTATGATTCATGGTAATAATAAGGTAATTAATCTTATATTATAAATGTAATTAAACATTATACTTTTTATCTAAATATATATGTTTAATTTTACATTTATTAATATTTCTATGGTAAGATTATTCAACATTTGCATATAATGACAATCACTATTTCAAATGATTTCACTTAACCCATTGTTCATTGTTAACATTTTAATTAATCTATTAGAAGTTTGTATTTCTTTTTTATTTAATATTTTGTTTTAGTTGCAGTTGGACACAATACCTTTATTTTATTTTTATGTATTGCTGAGGATCTAACCCAGCACCCTGCATGTGCCTAGGAGAGTGCTCTACCATTGAGCCACAACCCCAGAGGCTGTAACTTCTTAACAACCTCTTTTATAGTCTATTAAATATAAGATAAGTGTACATTTTTAGTATATATGTTTGTGTGTGTGCGCATGTTTGTGTCTATGCATGAATATGTGACTATATGTAGAAATCAAATGTTGGCTTTGGTATTTGTATCATATACAGATATCACTTATTGAGGTCAGTGTGAGTTCCACAGATTTGAGAGGCATGAGAGTGTATATGTAGTTCTTAAAATTTCTTTCTCATAAGATAGATTTTATGTACATGTATTTTGGGTGTGTGGGTGTGTGGTGTGGGTGTGTGTTTAAATCATTTTTTGTGTTATGCAGTTTTGTGAGTATTTGTCCTATCCTGTATACTTAGAGTCTGCAGTTATTGGCATAAACCAATTGGCCTCTCCAGTCTTCTTTATGTGATTTTCAATTTAGGGTTTGGTTTAGAGCATCCCTTCTTATATATAACTTGTATGGCAGTGGATCTAAACATCCAATAATATGAAACATGTTAATTTTTAAATACTTTTTATTTTTAAATATGTTTTTTAAAGAAGTGGAAACAAATATTTTCCAATATACACAAATAAGAAAATGCTTTGCAGACGTAAGAAGTAACTTTTAGAATATGAAACAGGGTATAGAATTTGGACTTGGGAAAGAAAGAGAAACAAAATGAGAAAACATTGAAGAGTCCATGGAATCTTCTGTTTGATGTAGCTCTGGCAATTCTTCCACAGCAAGAGATAAAACTTGGTCTTTGTAGTACAAAATACACCTTCTGGCTTGAGCATTTAGCCTGTAACTGCTTGTTAATGACCCTCATTTTTTTTCATTATCCTTCCACAGGACTTCAAAACAACTTAGTTGCAACTGGCTGGTGATTCTGTCCTTGCAGGGGTCTTTCAGTCCATCTCCAAAAGCTTGAAGCATTCTAGTGAGAAGAACATTCTGTTCTAGCAGAATATTCTGTCTTTGGCAATTAAGCTCCCCTCTTATGCCAAGAATTTTCTATACCCCCTAAACTTTTTAAGATGACATGTTCTTTATCCATTGAGCAGTGTGACAAAACTCTATTTTACTACCTTTTTCTCAGAACACTCCTAAAATAACTTTTAGTTTTACCTGAATCTCACTCTAAGAATGATTTAGAACTGAAATATATGAATTTGAGCAAAGAGGAACTGAACAAAGGTTGGGGTCTACAGATAATTATGCAGAACTAAAACCTGTTTGAAAGAAAGCAGTGGTAAGGAGATACATTGGAAAGTTTAGACCAGACACATGTGGGACTTCTGCCTCAAGATCATTTCCAACAGGAGTCACAGGTGTTAAAGGAATGTACCTACACTGGTGCAGATAGGATGCTTAGTCGTTGGCTCAGAAAAGTAGGGGAAAAGTAGGGGGCAGGGAATATGTCCTTAGCATGAACATGGCATAGTTCTGGAAGGCAAGCAACTGGGGCCATTGGTAAATTATGTTTTCCTCAACTACAGATTTGAATAGTGAATTTTCATTATCACTATTGTGAATTATAATTTCTCATGTGATTGATAGGTTGTTATGATAAGAAAGGCTTATTTGATTAATAAAATATCAATGAATATTAATGGTCTAAGAATTTTTGTGAACTCTAGAAAACTATTCATATGCACCAATAATCTTGGATGCAATGACGATTTTCCCTCTTTTGTACTTTTTTGGTATGTTTTGCTGATTGTGCATCTTATCGTGGAAATTGTTAGATAAGAGTGGCATATTGCCACATAGAAATGAGATTCTAAAAAATTAATCCATCCATGTCTGTGTTATGTATACATGTGTGTTTGTGTGTGTGTGTGTGTGTGTATATATATATATATATATATATATATATATATATACACACACACATTTATATTCATACCACTTTTTTCCATATGTATACATATATTGATTTTTTAAAAATTTCTAAATGATACCACACATTTAGCTACATTCACACAAAAATGCACTTAAGAACATGCCAGAATGCAACTCATATAAAAAATTTCTGAGCAAGTTTCTGAAAGCGTATTAATACTTTTTTGATTAAATAGTTGTATATAGAATTAGCCAGTTGGACTTAGTGTGGATCATCCCAGTTTTGTTGACAATATTTATGTGTCATAGTCCTGAGTGAGTTGAATGAATCTTAACTCCATTAGGCCTGATCAGGATGTTGACCTTGACCAGCTTAGTGTCACAGAACTTTTTCACCACCCGTTTGATCTGATGCTTGTTGGACTCTGAATTGGCAATAGCACAGTGTGTGATTGTCCTTATCTTCATCATGGCTGAACCTGTTGATGGCACATCAAGCTTCTCTTTCCTGGGAGCACTCTTTGGCAGATGCATTTGGATTCCTATAGGAGCTTTAGGGTGGAAGGTGGGTGAGAGGTTGATCTTGTGAGTGTGTGTGTCTGTGTATGCATTCTGGAGTGCATGACTGTGGACACCTGTCAGTGTTAGAAGGCTTTGCTTTAGCTGTTGTGGCTTGGACAGAAGCTTTTGTCTTTTCTTTCAGTGCCATCTTGGAATTAAGTTTCCTTTGGTTTTGTCGTGTCTAGGATATATTCAGTTATACTCTTCTGGGCCATTTTTGTGACAATCCAAGCAGGGAAAAAATCTCTGGTCTCAGGCTCAGATGGAGTTGTCCTTTTGAATATTTTTGTCTTGCCTTACAGAGACCATAAATGTTGCATGTGATATTGTTTCCTACCTCACTGGTTATATTATAGACTTAAAGCCAATTTCATGAGCAACCTGAAACTCATTTGATATAATTTATTTTATTGTTTTTGATCAGTTTGTGCTAGTGTAGTACTCTGGATCTGACTTCTAATCTCAGCTAAGGAATGAAGTTACAGGATTTAAAAAATTGTACGTAGTCATATCAGATTAAAAATACTGTGCATTACACATTCCCCACTGAGTAAGCAGTAGAAGGAACTATGAGAAACTTTAGTGCCAACTATTTTCTTAAGAGAAGTTATAGACTGTCACCAGCTACAGCTTAGCCATGTCTCAATGACATAGTAAAAGGCTGGTTTCCCTACAACACATATTTATACTGTTCTACTTTTAACAGCCTTTATGTCTTTATTATTCTCCACCATTCCCCAACAATTCATGTGTCTGATTTAATGCTCTCAAATATGAGTTATTAGAAATCCATGCATGAAGAATGAAGGTAACTTCAAAAATAGTGTTAAGTTTTCGCATTTCTGTGTTCTTATTCTCCACCAGAAATTGTGCTAAATGTTTTTGAATAGTTTAGTATATACTGTGTAACCACCAACCCAACCTGTGAGGCAAACATATCCATCCCCTCCAAAATTTCCATCTGCCCTCCTTATTTATTATCTTCTGATGTGTGATAAGAGTATACATCATCAGTATTATTAACTGTACTCACTATTCTTTGTCTCTCCTTTTTACACCAGTCCAGAACAACAACCATTGTACTCTCTGCTTTTGAGTTTGGTTATTTTAGATTCCTCATAAAATGGTATCTTGTAGTATTTATCCTTCTCAATCTATCTTCTTTCACTTAGCATATTAGCCTCCAGATTCATCCAGATTGTTACAAATGGCACAATTTCCTTTACTTAAAACAAAACAAAAAGCCAGAAAAACATTTTGAGGTATTATTGACATATAAAACCATAAATATTACATGTGTGTGTGGGTTTGTGGTGTGTGTGTGTGTGTATTCATCTTGTATAACTGAAAGTAGATTCTTTAACTAATGCCTCCCCCATTTCCTCCTCCACTACAATCCCTGACAACAACCTCACTATTTTCTGCTTTTATGAATGTATGATTCTTCATACAAACAGTATTATATACTCTTAGTCCTTCTGAATCTAGCTTATTTGCCTTAACATAAAATCCTCCATATCTATCTGTGCTGTTGAAAGTGGTGGTATTTTCTTCATTTTTAAAGGCAGAATAATATTTCATTATGTACATGTACCATTATTTAGTCCTCCAATTATTCATGGACATTAACTGTTTTCATATCTTAGCTCTTATAAATAATGCTGCAATGAACTTTTGAACCTACATATTTCTTTTAGTTCCTGATATATTTTTATATGGATACATATTCAGAACTTAGACTTGCTGAATCAAATGGTTCTGTATTTGATGTTTAAAGGAATCTCCATATCAATTTCCATAATGAATGCACTAACTTATATATTCACTAGCAGAGTAAGATTTCCCATTTATCTACATCCTCACAAGGAGAATAGCCATCCCAACAGGTTTTTGGTAATACATCATTTTTATTTACATTTCCCGGATAATTATTAATATGGAGCACTTTTCATATACCTGTTGGATATTTCTATGTCTTCTTTGGAGAATTATGTGTTTAATTCCTTTGCTTATTTTTTATTTATTTTTTGTTATTGATTTGTAGGATTTTTTTCAACATTTTTAATATTAACTGTTTATCATATATATGCTTTGCAAATATTTTCTCTTGTTCTGTAAGTTACCTTTTCATTTTGTTGATTGTTTTCCTTTGCAGTGCAGAAACTTTTTAGGAGATATTACAACTGATCCACAGAAATAAAAATGATCATAAGGGACAATTACTAGTAAGTATTTGCTAACAAAATGAACAAACTAGAAGAAACAGACTATTGTTGAGCATCATATTACCTATCAAAACTTAAATACGAGAAAATAGAAAACCTGAACAAACCAATAACCAATACTGAGATTGAATGGGTAATGAAAAGCTCCCCAAAAAGAAAAGCTAGGAGATAAATATCTTCACAGGTGAATTATGACAACATTATGGGAGAATTAATATCAATCCTTCTTAAATTATTCTAAAAAAAATTTTAAAAGAATACTCATTTTCCAAGACCAATATCACACTGATACCAGAGTCAGACACAGGCTACACAAAAAGAAAGCTAAAGACCAATAACCCTGAAGGACATGGATGCAAAAGTCCTCAGTGAAAGATTAGCAAATTGAATTCAACAGCACATTAAAAGAATCACACACTACAACCAAGTAGGATTTATCCATATGATGAAAGAATGATTCAACATAAATGAATCCATCAGTGGTGATCACCATTGACAATAAATTAAAAATAAACTTAAAAACAATTCCAGCAGCAATATCATTAAAAATAATAATGATTTATATACTGAAAATAATAAAACACCAATAAAATAAATTAAAGCAGATAAATAAGTGATAACAGTAAAGGAGACAATGAACAAAATTGAGAGTTCATTAATTTTATTCTGTCTTTTGTTAAGTAGATATAAAATTTTCTCTTAGAGATAAGGGAAATAGTTAAAAAGTTAAAATCTTACAGATGAGGGTTTGAACAACAGTTTACTAGGATCTAGTCATACATTGTTTACCATTGTCAGATGACAATTTAGAACTGTGGATTCGAGCTAACCATCTGGTTAAATTTTTTGACCGTAGCATGAAATTTGAATGTAAATATGCATTTTGATTCACAAGCATGATTACAGCATTATCTTTGTCATGGCACAATACCCAGGGTATAAAATCTATTTATTTGGGTCAATGAAGGAAGTCTGTCAGGAAGAGTTCAAATATTCTAACCATATCTAAATGCTGTTAAAAGGATGACAACATTATCTTGAGTTTCTTGTAAATCTATCAAATCATGATTAATTGAGTCAAGATTTGGTCTTAGCACTGGTCCTATGGTAAGACTAAATGGCAGGCTTCTTACAATATTAGTTCATTAGTTCTCTTTGAAACTGAGAAATAAAACTCCATCCATTTTTATCAGGTTTTAAAACAGGTAGTAAAAACAGCTAGTATTCCACAGGAATAATTAAACTCTACCATATCATATCTCCTAATTTATTTTTTTATGTTCCAAAACTTTTCCTGGACCATCTTTGAAATTGTGGAGGGTTAGTTTTTGTATGCAAAACAGACTTTAAAGTTGTAGATGTGTAAAACAAATTTTAAAATATATAAATATTTACAAATATGTAGAGTGACCCACAATAATATATAAGTCTGGCCCTTTTTTTCTCAAGTCCATTTTCAGTTTCAAGTGGTAACAAGTTTAACGATTTCTAAAAATGCTTGTCTTAATATACTTAGGTGTATACATGTGTGTGTACATATATATATATGTACTATATAATCTCATTAACTTAATTTCAAACTGCTTCTTGATGTACCATTATGAAAATGAAGAATTACTTTTCTTACCTAGTAACTTTTTCTGCAACCACCTATGATTTTTTCATTAAATATATTATCTCTATTGTTTCTAGTAATCTTTGATTCTTTTTTTTTAACTTCAGGATTCATCAGTATCACACATTATATATTGATCTATTGATATAAAAAGATAAAGTCTCAGTATGCCTGCATTTAAAATTCCTAGTTCTTCAGAGATTTGTGTTATACAATTTGAAAATGTTAAAAGAATACCATTACATTTATTATATTCTGCAACTGTAATTAAGTCATCAATGCACTGTCTCATGTTGAATCATTTTACATCCAACAGCAGTATATATGTCACGATGACTAAGTCAGTTCTTTTTACAGAACCAAGCCAGTAACAGAACACATAAAGAGGGAAATGTAGTCTTTTGTCACTAAGTCCTCCTGCTTGAAAGAGACTAATGCTGCATTCAAGAGTCAAACGACTTCCTTTGCACTTTGTATGAGCTTTATTTGATTCTTTTTGACAATGATTAAGCCACTGATTCATATATTTCATGCTTTTTTTTCTTATGTTTCTATTTTTTTTAATTTTTTTACTGTGATCTTCCCTGCCAAGAGATGCCATATTTAGAATAATCATATGACATGTTTTAGTTCTGGCATATTTCAAAATAATTTCTTTGCTTTTACCTTTGCTTGAATATGGAATTCTGGATTATAATGGTTTTTACCTTCCTGATGATGGGGATTCAACCAAGGGCCTGGCACACATAGGACATGTTCTTCTACTGAGCCACACCTCAGTCCAGCTAGACTTTTGGATTTAAGTGTTATCTCTTCACCTATTTGAATATATAGGATTTTTGTTTTCTTTTGTTCTGGTTGGATTGTATCATTCAGTGATACTGATTATCTCAGTTTCATTCTCACTTCTTTTAGATATGTTTTCCTTTGGAAGAATTGGTGTTACTTGTACAGAAATGTGGAATATCTATTTCCCAGGTATCCCTTCCTTGAAAAGGATTTCAGACTCTGGCTTTTTCATAGAGGTACAAAGTATTCATAGGCACATTTCCATGAGGGGTGAATTTATGGTGAGGAGCTAGAGGGAAACGGCCCCTCTACTATTACTAAATTAGCATGTTTTGCTTTAGCAAGAGGAGAACCACTGCTCTAGTATTCAAAGTTTCATTTTAAATTTTATATAATTACATTTATGTCCATTGCCCATTTTTTTAATGTATTGATCCAGCAGGTAGATTCTCTGGATTTTCCTTTGGAATTACACACTTAACTCAGAATTCCAGACTGCTGTGTTCCTTATCTGTATTTCTAATCTATCCAATCTCATATCTGGATTTCTTCCAACATTTAGGTCCCCTTCTGGCTAAATTCCTTAGTTTGAAGAACATATTTATAATTTATATTTTTTCATCTTATTTGATAATTTGAAAAAAGGAAAATATAAAATGTTTGTGTGACATATTTTTCAGGTCATTTGATATTGCCAGTGTCCTCAAAAAGATTCAGAAAATAATATAGAAGAGGGTTTATTGCCCCAAATGTCTACTCATAGAATACAATCCAAGCATTGGAATATAATATTCAAGGCTGTCTTTCAGAGAAAAGCATTTATTTTTATAAAGAACACATGTTTTCTCTATTCCCCATAGTAGCTGGGATTCCAGATTGGCCTTCTTGTCCCTGTTGTACACATGTCTTCAGTTACTTACCAATTCATATTCCACCATGAAGTTATTTTGCAGATACCACTAAGATCAGAGATCAGCAAACTTTAAGATTATCCCTTCAGGTCTGTGTTAATCCCATGTGCCCTTTAAAAACAGTTTTCCCCTGGTTTATCTAAACAGAAAGTCAGAGATTTGAAGCATGAAGGGAATTTGACACATGCAAAGCTTCCATTTCAAGCTTTACAGAGCAGAGAACTACATGATAAGGCTTGAGGCAATCTGGTCTGACTGGTAACCAACAGTGGAACAGGTATCACAGTCCTAAACCACAAAGACCAGAACACTTCCAGCAGCAAAAATTAGCTTGGGAGCAGGTTTCCCTCAGAGCCTCCAGAGGAGAAGTCAGTCTGCCTGACACTCTGACTTCACATTTGTGTACCCTAGAGAGAGCACAGTCATTCTGTATCTCACTTGTAATTTGTGGAACTGTGACTAATAATGTGTGTCACTTTAAGCTATTTAGTTTGCAGTGATTATTTTTATACAGCAATATAAAACTGATACATTCCCTCACCATAGTAAATTTATCATGTTAAACTCTAAGCATTCCTTCTCCTTTTTCATGTCTTTGTTTCTAACTTAGAAACTACTTACAGTGTCCCTTCCATCTTTCCATTGTTTCGTTTTGTTTTTGACAGTTTACCCAAAGCTTATTTACAATTTTAATATTTTTTTCATTTCTTGGAAAAATGATTTTAAATTCTTCTCAAAAAACATCACTTTATATCCACATACGAAATATTTTGTTCTGTGAAATTTTATGTTGCTGAGAGCATTCCTTTTCCATCTCTTTGCTTTCATAGCACCTTCAATAGTGCTATATACCTAGGAAATAAACAATCGTACTATTCAATTAAACCATGACACCATAGAGACAAAAATGATAGCAAGTTAAAATTAATCCTTTAAATGGGTGGAAGATTTGAATAAAAACATTACACTGTTGACTGAAAAGTAAATACTGGTAGTAGTTTAGGTTTGTGGATTCAAATTATCAAAGGTCTAACCATCTAAATAATGGCAATAGCAATAGTTATAATGTAAAATTGCACATTGTATAGTTTGATAAATATTATCATACTAATCATTTTTGATATGCAAAAAAATTCTAAAACATAATAATCTCACTTTAAATAAATGAGGACAAAGACTTCTTTACAATGTATTCTATAAGATCATATTGGCCTCATGAAGTTGTTGAGGCTAGCTTTGAATTTGCAGTCCTCCTGCCTCAAGCTTCCTGAGTAGCTGGGATCACAGGAGTTCACTACCTGGCAGACATTTGAAGTCACAAAGAAAAAATTTAAAATCCTCTCAGAAGCTAACAAAGGAATTAAGATATCTCCTTAATTTATCTGCTAATTGCTTCATTTTCCTTAATGAAATGGGATGAAGTCATTCTTATTACTGCTTTCTGTTGAAAACAGATCAGTTACTAATAGAACAGTACAATTGTCCACAAATGAGTTATATAAAGGCTTAATGAAAAAGTAGCTTATAATTTGATCAGTTTATGAGTTAGAACAGTTCTCAAAGGATCTATTGTATAAAAATTTCAAGTTACAGGATTGTAAATTTTTTTAAATGTGATATTGCACCTTTAACATTTAAATTTGCTATAAATTTACTCAAAGTCATAGACTATGGGAGAGTATTACTTTTTGTCTTTATATTTAGGACTCCAGTGCTAATCCTATTGCTTATTTTTTATTAGATATCTAATGAAACATACTAACATTGAACTCAAATTGGGAGTCACAACCTGTATTTTGGATAAGCCAGTTTTGCAGAATTATGGTAAATAGTAGGGCTGATTGTCAATTAAAAATATGTATTACCTCAATGAACAAAATACATTCAATAAAGCACATTTTTTATGCCATTTCATCTTTTAAGTATAATATATTCTGCTGTTTAAATGTAGTGCTTTTGATGAAGAGTTCTTTATCAAAGTTCTCTGATGTTAATACTTGATAAAACTTGATAAAACTCAATAGAGTTAGCTAACTTATAGTTCTAATCAGAGTTACTCATGATTGAAAAAATAATGACCCCACCAAAATGTTCATGTTCTAATAATACTCAGAACATACACATATGTCACTTTACATGGCAAAGGGACTTTGTAGATGTGATTAATTTAAGGACTTTGAAAAGGGGACAGTCTTCTGGATGTCTCTGCATTATATTCTGAACTATATGTAATCTCAAGTGTCCTTATAAATGAAAGAAGCATGCAAGAGAGTCATAGCCAAAGCTTATGAGTGAGAGAGAGACTGCTAGCTTTGAGGACTGCAAAGGTCAAGCTCCAAGGAATGAAGGTGACTTTTGAAAACTGAAAAATAACAAAGAGATCTGATAACTGTTACAGAAGCAATAGGAAACTCATACAGTACCTAAGATATATTTATTTATAGCAGAAACTTAGCATAACAAAAAGGTGCAGGATGTTTTGGAAAAAGAATAGATTTAACCCATAAGATTTACCTGGACTTTCTAGGCACAGGGGTGTATACCTGTAATCCCAATAACTTTGGAGGCTGAGGCAGGAGTATAAAATTTTATAGCCAGACTCAGCAACTTAGTGCGGCCCTAAGCAACTTAAAGAAACCCTATTTCAAAATAAAAAATAATATAAAATAAAAAGTGCCAGTGACATAGCTCAGTTGTACCAAAAACAAAACAAAACAAAAAACACTTAATAAATATTTTAAATTTCTTAAAATGTAAATGTATGAACTATTGCTGCAAAACAGACATAAAAATCAAATTGAAAAAGTAACACAGATATGATATTGATTTTCTAAAAGGAATTAAGTACATTCGACAATGTCGTCTACCTTCAGAAATCTTTTGATATCTGTTACTCAATGAAATGTCATCATATATAAATAAAGAAATGTTTAGGCTTTGTACTCTGTAAATCAATGGACTCTGCATTTTCTTCTCCCTGGAACAGTGCAATAGCACTGAGTTGGCCTATGGCATGGCAGACTGATACAAAATCCTTGCAAGTTCTGTGTTGTGAGAGAATAGGCAGGGGCACATAGGCTCATGGGATACAAAAAAAGTGCTTTTCTTTGGAATCAAAGCTTTGTCTAGTTATCAGGGACCAGCAAAGTGAGTAGTGATGTATGACTGCCCACGGAAGCCAAGGATGGAAACAGCATAATCACGTGCAACAAATAGTGGAGAACATGCTCCAATCCCCCAGCACAGATACTTAAGGTTACATAGACTCTGTTTATCCTGGGAGTGAAAAGGATCATGATGCAGAGCTCATGTTGCTTCTGCCCTCTGAGAAAACAGCACAAAAAGCTCCACAGAGAATATTTCGGGACACCTGCATTTTGCCCCAGCTTGCTGACTTCCTGTGATATCAATGTCTAGGATGTTCTTGCAGTATGCAGCCCAAATAGCTCCAGGAAGAATATTTATCAGTGTGTTCTGCATTCTGCCCAAGCTCATTCCACCATGCAAAGAGGCTAAAAGGTATTCTACTCTACTCCAGCCACAAATCACTCCTGCTAGTGACCTGAAGAACACAACAACAACAACAACAACAACAACAACAACAAAAAGAGATGGTAAATGACCCCAGCCTTTGCTGTGTCCAGGGAATGTACAGACTAAGAAGACATGGAGAGAAGCTTTGATAGGCATAGGTTTGAAATATCCACTCTTGCCCAGTCATTGAAGCTCCACAGCAAGGAGGAAGTTTTAATATTTATTAATATTTTTTGCCATTTTGTGTTTCTTTCTCTTTATTTTCTTCTCTTTAATATTTAACTATTCTCTTATGCTTTTTGCTTTTTCCTGCTTTATTGCTTTTCTTCACCATTCCTTTTTTGGACCTCATTTCTTCTCTAATTTTTTATGCTTTCTCTTGCTATCTTCTTTTATTTTTAAAAATGTTTTTAGTTTTTATTACTATTTTACTTTTTTTAATCCTTTTTTTCTGTTGTTGATCATATCAACGCTGTTGTTGTTTTACTTAGTTTTTATTTATTTATTTTTTCTTGTTTCTTGTTTGATCTTTTTTCTTTGTTGCAATGAGAGCTGAGCCTGGCACCTCACTCACATTGGGCAGGTGCTATGCTGAAGGGCTCCATTCCCAGCCAGCTGAGAGAAGGTGCACCTTGCTCCAACTGCAGTGTAGTCCTTTGTGATTCTTTGTGGATAATTCAACTTAAAGAATCAGGGTTACAAAAGGCCCCAGCCAATAACATGTTCTCAATTAAGCACAGTTGGGGGGTTGACTAAAGGTTTGCTCCTGGATTGTGACCCCCATAGCATAGCAACATTAAAAATAAATAGTATAACTCTTGTGGGTAATTCACCTACCAGGGACCTCAGCCATCAAGTGTACCCATACTGAATTAGCCATACATTGCTGAATAGTCCAGAAGTATATGGCACAGAGAGGGAACTGTGGCCTTAACCCCTGCCTATTCACATGACACAACTGCACTATACCAGTAACTAAACCGAGGATAAAATCTTCAGGCCCATCAACAAATCAATAGCAAGTAAAGAGATTGAGTAATAAAAAATCTGTCAACAAACAAATACCTAGGTCTAGATGGATTCACTACTAAATTTTAGCAGACTTTTAAAAAATAACAAACATTAATGCTCCCTAAACTGTTTTCTATAAATCAACCCATTTAAACTCATTCTACAAAGCCAGTGTTACGCTGCTTGCATAACCTGATGAGGCCACATAAGAAAGAAAGAGAGACAGAGAGAGAGAGAGAGAGAGAGAGAGAGTAAGTTAGCTATAGATTAATACATCTAATGAATATAGATACAGAAATCTTCAATAAAATACTTGGAAATTGAATTCAGCATCACATTAAAAAACGAACACCATAATGAAGTTGGTTTTCTTCTAGGGACACAAGAATGGTTCAATATATGCAAAAGAGTGGAGAATTCATCATATAAACAGAATTGAGGATAAGAATCACATGATTATCTTAACAGATGCAGAACAAAAACACTTTGATGAAATTCAACAGCTCTTCATGATAAAACCTTGAATGAATTAGGTATATAAGGATCATATTTCAGGATTGGGGTTGTAGCTCAGTGGTAGAGTACTTACCTGGCACATGTGAGGCACTGGGTTTGATCCTCAGCACCACATAAAAATAAGTAAATAAAATAAAGGTATTATGTGCAGTTACAGCTAAAAATTTTTTTTAAAAAAGAATTATACTTCAACATAATAAAGGGTATGATAACCAGCCCAAAGTCAGTGAATAAATGTGGAAAACTGAAAGTATCTCTTCTTAATACCAGGAGCAAGAAATGGGTGTCTATTCTCAATATTCAATAGAGTACTAAAAATTTTAGCCATATCAATGAGGCAAGAAAAAGATATAAAAGGAATGCAAGTAAGAAAAGAGGAAGTCAAATTATCCCTGATTGCTGATAACAAAATTCTATACTTAGAAAACACTAGAGGCTCCATGAAAAGATTCTGTGATTTGATTAAAAAAATTAGCAAAGTAGCAGAAAACAATATCAATATACAAAAATCAACTTTCTACACACTCATACATGATAAGACAGAAATTACCTCATTCACAGTGCCTCAAAAACAAAATAAGAAAAAACAAAACCAAACAAAAAGAACAAAACAATACAGAAGAATGAAAACAAGGCAAAACCCAGGAAAAACTCTAACAAAGCAGGTGAAAGACCTCATTATAAAATAAAAATATGAAAGAAAATAATTGAAGAACACATTACAAGATGGATTTATGAATTTGGAAAATTAATGTTGTTAATTTGGAAAATTAATGTTGTTAATGTTAATATATACTAACAAAAGCAATCTAAACATCAAAATTCCAAAGACATTATTCCCAAAAGTAGAAAAAAAGTAACCCTTCTAAAATGCATACTGAAACACTAAAGACTCTGAATAAACAAAGGAATCATGATCAAAACGATCAATGTTGAAGGATCACAACATCTGATTTCAAAACATACTACAAAGCCAAAGTAGCAAAACCAGTGTATTATTAGCATAAAAACAGAAATGCCCACTAATAGAATGAGAAAGAACACACAAAAGAAAATTCAATTATCTACAACCAAATGATTCCTAATAAGGTATCAAAAATATACATTGGACCAAAGACAGACTTTTCCTCCACTGGTTTTATCTGTATAAGACTGAAACTAGGTCCCTATCTCTCACCTGTATAAACATCAGCTCCAAATGGATGAAAAATATAAATACAAAATCTGAAGCATAAAAACTTCTAAAAGAAAACATACAGGAAACATCTCAAGATATTGGGCTAGGCCATGATTTCCTAAATAGGACTCTAAGAGCTCAGGAAATAAATGTGAGAACTAATGAATGGGGTTACATCAAATTTAAAAGCTTTTGTGCGACCAAGGAAACAATCAGCAGAGTGAAGAGATGACCTGTAGAACTGGAAAATGTCTTTACCAAATATTCATCATGACAGAGGCTCGATATCATTTACAGTTAAAATGAATAACTCAAAAAACAGCATCAAAAATAAATAATCAAATCAAAATATGAGTAAATATTCTCAACAGATCTAAAAAAAATCTACAAACGACCAATAAATGAAAATGCTTGTACCTTAGTCATCAGAGAACTATAAATCAAAAAACTGCAGTGAGATTCCATCTCACTTCCATCAGAATGCCTGTTATAAAAAGAATAACAGGGTGGCATTAGAGCAGATTATGCTAAGTGAAGCTAGCCAATCCCTAAAAAACAAATGCCAAATGTCTTCTTTGATATAAGGAGAGTAACTAAGAACAGAGTAGGGACGAAGAGCATGAGAAGAAGATTAACATTAAACAGGGATGAGAGGTGGGAGGGAAAGGGAGAGAGAAGGGAAATTGCATGGAAATGGAAGGAGACCCTCAGGGTTATACAAAAGTACATACAAGAGGAAGTGAGGGGAAAGGGAAAAATAATACAAGGGGGAGAAATGAATGACAGTAGAGGGGGTAGAGAGAGAAGAGGGGAGGGGAGGGGGGATAGTAGAGGATAGGAAAGGCAGCAGAACACAACAGACACTAGTATGGCAATATGTAAATCAATGGATGTGTAACTGATGTGATTCTGCAATCTGTATATGGGGTAAAAATGGGAGTTCAAAACCTACTTGAATCAAAGTGTGAAATATGATATGTCAAGAACTATGTAATGTTTTGAACAACCAACAATAAAAAATTAAAAAGAAAAAAAGAATAACAGGGCTGGGGCTATGGCTCAGCAGTGGAGCACTCATCTGACATTGTGAAGCCCTTGGTTCGATCCTCAGTACTACATAAAGATGCATAAAATAAAGGTATTGTGTCCATCTAAATAGATAGGTAGGTAGGTAGGTAGGTAGGTAGATAGATAGATAGATAGATATTTTAAAAAGAATAACAAATACTGGCAAAGATATGGTAAGTATTTATAGCCACTATGAAAGATGTGGAGAGAATTATTACAGACACTATGAAAAAGAGTATGAAGATACTCTTTTAAAAAACCTAAAAATTAAAATACTATATAATTTAGCCATACCACCCTAAGCATATATCCAGTGGAAATGAAATCAGCATACAAAAAAAGAAATTCATACCATTATTATTGCAGCACAATTCATGCTACCTAATATGTAGAACCAGCTGAGGTACCTTTTAACAAATGAAAGGATAAATCATACACATTCAATGGAATATCAGTCATAAAGAAGAATGAAATCTTGTCATTTGTATGAAAAGAAGGGCCTCATGTTGAGCTTAATAAGCCAGACATGGACAAGTACTATGTGTATTCTTTCACATATGGAAACTAAAAAGAAACACACACATTCACACTCACACACTTGAATGTAAAAGAGTGATTATTTAGAAAGGAGAAGGGGTTCTAGGTAGAAGTGGGGGAAAGGGAAGAGAAAATAGAGCAGAAACAAAGGTAAACAGGCATGATCTATGCATATATGTAAATGTCACAGTGAAGCCTATTAATTTGGACAACTAATATATGTAAATAATAATGAACAGAGATATGTGCCGCGTCCGGCCAAAGGAGCCGAGTCCGGCGAGGGACGGCGAGGTTAAAGGACACAGGACACCAAGGTTCTTCATCCAGGAGACAACTTTTATTTTTCTACCCCCCTATTATATATCCTCCCACCCTCAGGGTTAAGCACACACACACACACACTTTACAGGAAGCGGTCTCGAGCAGCCTTAGGCAGACTAGGTCAGGTTTTGCAGGTCGGTCATGCCAGGCCCAGCTGGGCCACTAATCAGCAAGTACAATCTGTCCCAGGCTCTCAGGAGGGCAGATAGACAGGAAGCCCACAGGGCTGACAGAAAGCCCACAAGGCTGACAGAAAGCCCACAAGGCTGATTCATACTTCAGTGGTACTCGCCTCCACATGCGGAACAAAGAGCAGGAAACTTACTCCCGTTCCAGGGCCAGGGGCTTCACCACAGATATGTATTCATACTTAAGCTGCTTTAATTCAGAATATTATTGATATCTATTTCTTCAAGCAATTATGCAACATGACTGAAGAATATTTTCATCAGAGTTTTTGTAAAGGTTAAGAAGATAAAGTCACTCCACCTCAGCATACTAAATTTACTGAGTGAGTGGGTAGTGTATTTGCTTTACACAGGTATTTTCTTGCCCATTTTATGGATGGAGAAAGGATTACTATGGATCACAAACACAGAAATTGGTGGGATCAAATTTTATCTCTTGAAATATTCCCAAACACATAAGTTTTCCATAATAACATTAAAATTTCTTTTTTAAATAGATTCAATTTTAGAGACATAAGTTTATAGGGAAAGCTAAGATGAATAATATATCATCTTGGATATAGGTTGCAGAATTGAGGCCATTTTCTGGATATATCCCCAATTTCAATTTTATCAGGGGCAGTATAATTTACAGTTAAATGCTAAACATCTCAGCCTTCTGGAGATATCCTACATTTTCATGAGGAAAAGTGGCAGTAAATATAGATTTTTAAATATGTCTGGAATTCCTAGCAGTCTTCTGAAGCCCCTATGAAAGCTGTGTTGTTAGTAGATTAGATATTATCTTAGCCTCAGGTACAGTAAATGGCACTGTTCATGAGCCTTTTCCTCTCCAAGAAATTGAAGAGCATGTAATTTAGCCTTAGCTTATTACTAGATGGGACTACACAGAGAAACTATATGACCTTGGAAATTGTTCAGGTCAAACCAGTTTTCTGCAATGTAAAATGTCTCTTTATTTAAAAAGAAAGAGAGAGAAAACAACGTAGTAGTTTTAATGCTAATGTTTCTGCAAAGATGAGATACAAATAAACGAATTGGTAAGTAAAAAAAAAAAAAGATTTAAAAGGTTATTGTTGTTGTTTTTGTTTTGTATTCTGCTTTTTTTTTTTTGCTTTTTCACATGCTTTTCCTCCTTTAATTCTGTATTCTCCCCACTGGAAATTTTGTTTGATGGTCTTGAAATCATATTTATTCATTTTGATTAACTAATTAATAATACTTATATAAAATCATAATTATATTAGAAAATGTGAGAAAAATTAATGCATTTTCTTCTTATAACATAAAATTAACCATAATCAAGTGTACAATTCAGTGGCACCTAGTACATATAACATGGTATAACCAACATTTTTATCAACTTACAAAACTTTTAATTACCCCAGAAATAACTTGGATTTTTCAATAGTCACTTCCCATTTTCTTACCCTCAGTCCCAAGAGACTACTAATCTTCTCTCTGTATCTATTCTTCAGTTATCGTGCCAATTTCATATAAATTGAATTGTACAATATGCAATCTTTTGTATCTAGCTTGTGTCCCACAGTATAATATTTTTGAGTTATATTACAATATACACTGCTTTTTATGTCCTTATGAATAATAGCCAAGTGTTTAAATATACCATAGTTTTGTTTCTTCATTATTAATAGGGATTTGGTTTGTTTCCACACTTTGTCTATGGAAAGTGGTACTGCTCTGGTCATTTGTGTACAAATGTTTGTTTGAATATCTATTTTTCAAACAGTTTTGGTACAAATATAGGAATAGAATTGCTGGGTCATATGGCAATTCTGTGTTTAAATTTTGAGGACCTTCCAAAATATTTTCAATAATTTCTATACTATTGTACATTTCCAAAAGTAATTAAAAGCCATTCAAAAAAGTGGTATGGGGGAATCTCATGAAAACAGAAGGGAGACCAGTACATTAAAGAGACTGGGGAAGAGAGGAAAGGAGAGAAAAGAGGAGTACTGGGGAATGAAAGTGACCAAATCATATAATTATATTTGTGTGCATGTACAGATATGTACAATAAATTCCACTATTTTGTGTAAATATAATGCACCAATTTAAAAAGTTTAAAAAATTTCAATTTCTCCATATTATTGCCAACATTTATTGCCCTATATTTTTAAATTTTAGGCATCATAGTGAGTTTGAAATGGTATTCACTTGTGGCTTTAATTTACATTTACTTAATTACTAATTATGCTGAGCAGGTTTTACTCTATTTTTTCACCACTTGCATAACTTTTTAGAAAAATAGTTGTCCAAGTCTTTTTCCAAATTTAAAAAAATTGGATTGCTTGTGTTTTGTTTATATATTCAGAACATTTTCTTTAAATTATATTATTTGCAAACAATTCTTCCATTATCTTGGTTGTATTTTCATTTAACTTGGTGATGTCCTTTGATGCACAAAATTTCTTAATTTTGATGAAGTCCCATTTACCTGTTTTTTTCTTTTCTTTCAGACTTTAGTGTTCTGGGCTCAGAAACATTGCTATATCTGAGGTCATGAAATTCTAGGCCTATGATTTCCTCTGAGAGTTTTATAGATTGAGCTCTTAGTTTTAGTCTTTCAATCTATTTTTATCTGAGTTTTCTTGACAGTATGAGGTAGGTGTTCTAATAGCATTCTTTTGCAAATATCCTTTAGTTTTATTTTAAAAAGCTGCTCTGGCACGGGTTTACACCTCCCTGTTTATGAAGTTATCACTATAAATTATAATTTATGTATCACATGTACATTAGAAGTTTTATAATTTTGGTTTATATATTTGTTTTCAAATTACATAGGCGTCATAGAGGAGTTGCAAAAGAAATGCCATTATTTTGATTTTATATTTACCTGTGCACTTCTCTTTACCACTGTACTTTTTTTCTTTGTATGACTTCACATTACACCCTGTGTCCTTTAATTTCAGTCTTAAGGGCTTCCTGTAGCATTTCTCATAGGTTAGTTTACTTGAAACAAATCTCCTGGCTTTGTTTATATGAAGTATCCAAATTTTCCTTTATTTTCAAAAGATAGTATTTTTAAGTAGAGTATTTTGGGTTGGTATTCGTTTTCCAGGTCTGGCACTGGAACAAGGGAGAATTAATATCCCATAAAGCTATCCTATTGTGTTTGGTGTGTGTGTATGTGGGTGTATTGGGAGTTTGTGTGTGTGTGTTCTTTGTTTGTGTGTATGTGTGTGTGTGTGTGTGTGTGTGTGTGTGTGTACCCATGCATGCAAATACAAAGGTATGTTTCTGTGGAGGTGCCATACAGGCCTTTGGAAATTCCACTTCATAATTTTCACTGATGTCACTGAATAATAATTTCTAAACATTTGAAAAGAGGTTCAACTTCACTCTTAAGGCGAATTTGTTTCCAACAGTGTATCCCTCTACAGCTTCCTCAGACCATCTGTAATTGTGGTCAAGATTCTGTTCTAGAATCATGGATTCAGATGCCATTTTGTCTACTATAAAAGAACATCACAGTCTAGGTAATTTATAATAAACAAAAACATATTGCCTACAGTTCTGGAGACCTGGGAAGTCCAAATTCCAGGAGCTGACACTTGACAAAAGCTTTTCTTGCTGCTTTGCCCCATGGTAGAAGTGTATAGAGAAGATGAGAGATAAGATAGAAGGGGGACAAACTCCCAGCTTTATTACAGAGCCACCTCTGAGTTAACAAATTCATGCCCATTACAATAACATTTATCTATTCAGTTTGCCCTCATATCCTAAACACTTCTGATTAGTGTCTGTTTTCCAACACTGTTGTAGTGGGAATTAAAATTCCAATGAATGCTTTTGGGGAGACACATTGAAATCATAGTACATGTTTTCCCTACCTTTAGACTCCTCAGGCTAATTTTATCCCAAATGTTCAAGCATCACCTTTGAGTTCCATCTCTGTGGCAGCCTGTGTCAGAATATCTGTTTCCTCAAAAGCTGTGAGACAGAATTTGAAATAGCTATTGTATAAAGGTTAGCATGATAACCAAGCAAGCACTGCTCTCATTTCAGTGCCCAGAGGACACAGCTTTCTTTGGCATGGGCCATTCTGTCATGCATGCATTTTTGAATGATTACTCAACATTAGATTCTCTTAGAAGAATATAAGCAAACATCTCACATCCTATCTAGCAAGAATTTTTGTTTTCCCATAGCAGTTCTGGGTTTTTAACATTCCAGTTATAATTTGATTACAGAGAGATGTGATCACATGAATGGATGTGGTAGTCTTTATGTCTCAGAAGCCCCATCTCACAAATAAGAACCAAATATCTTGTAAAAGACTCTGAGGTCCTGGCCAAGTAATAATCCTAGTTTTCTCAAGTCTCACTTATCACTGCCTACCAAAAATTAATAAATTCTTCACATTCTTCCCAGTCCAAATGCAATTTGAAGTTATTTGTAATGATAATTAAAGTTTTCTATTATAGAGTTGGTATTTCGCCTTTATTATATATTTAAGAAACAGAGCTCTTATTTTATACAGGGTGAAAATTCCTCTATAGATGACAAAACATCTGTTAATAGTTTATTCACAATGTCTTTAATAAATTATAACTGTACAAATTATTTTAAGAGTCGAAAAAATAAAAATAGATTTAAATTTATATAGTATATTTCCCACATACCAGTATTTCTACAGGATACATATATTATTTTCCCTTTATACTAAAGAAATAATAAAAATGTTAACCAATTCAGGTATATTTCACACTCTTAAAAATAAAATTTGCCAGATCA
This sequence comes from Marmota marmota marmota, assembly GCF_001458135.2. Lineage (NCBI taxonomy): Eukaryota > Metazoa > Chordata > Mammalia > Rodentia > Sciuridae > Marmota > Marmota marmota. Next base: position 6,552,546 of record NW_026000005.1, read on the forward strand.
ATTTTATCCATTTTATTGAACATATTGACTTACTTGTGAATGTTCAAAGTTCTTGGAAATCTTTGGAACAATCTAGTTACTTATTAAGACAAAGATATATGTTTGAAGATTTCACATAAGAGTAATTGTTGCATCAGTTTTAAAATACATCACATTCTTATATTTCAAAGTTAAATTTAAGAATTCTTATCCAATTAAAACATAATAGTAAGAGAAAAATGGAAAATGTTATATAAGGGAAAATAAAAGTAAAATATTCAGAATTTTTTCTTACAGAGAGAAAAAGGATTAGCAACTTGCATATTTTCCATCATTTTAATACTATTAATATAAATGAAGATACTTTTTATTATATTGTAAAAATATTGGCATATTCTTTTAAAAATAATAGCAGAATCCAAACATATCAGAAATATTTGGCAACTTTTAACATTATTTGTAATAATGATAACATATCCTTATAAAGTTAGCTGTGATTCAACCATTCTTCAATTTCTGCCCATTCAAGTTGCTCAGACATTTCTATAATAATAGTGTCAATATCTCCTACAACCAGGTTTCCATTGCTGTCCCTATACTGCTGAAGATCTTATTCAGATTTTTGTTAGCAAATTTTCAAAGCCTCCTATTGTAAAAAGAAGTTAATCACTGCCATCCTGTGCCAATTCAATTTGACAAGCATTCATGAGCACTTACAATGCACAAGACACTTCTGATCCAGCACTTAAGAAAATGAACTCAATGGTCGGAAAATCAGTTTTATACATAACACATACTGATTGCAAAAACTTTTATATTAGAACGAGAATGAGGGTTTTGTCCACAAAAGGAACCTTGAGTTAATGGAATCTAAAGAATGAGAGGCCTTGGGGAAAGATATTGTTCAGATCTGATATGCCATTAAGAGATTAGATGCTTTTAAAGCCGCCAGGAGAAAAGTCCAAATGATACATATCCATCCGTGATAGTAATAGGAGAAGAACTTTTGAAAAAAAAAAAAAAAAGAGTCTTCTACAGGATCACTCAGCATAATGCCATTGATTAAATAATGACTAGAAGGAAATTACACCTTGAAATGTGATAACATCCACTAGAATATTTTAACCTTCTTTGAAGAAGTATATTTGCTAACATTCTAATAGAACACTCTGCAGAGGCTCTTTCAAAGAGAGCTAAATTGATTCAGGAAATGGAGGTGGTGATTGAGTTGTAATATTTTGAGGGTATTATTCCTCTATAAGGTAAAAAGCATACTTAGATTTTTCAAGAGCCAATGAAAATAGTTCTTGATAGAAAAAACTCTCTAGGATTGAAAGGGAGTTTTATATTTGAGGAAACAATCATAATGAATATTATATTCATAGTGGATAACATTAATAGTGGATAATGTATTAAGTACAAAATATGAAACTATTAGAAGAATTAAAACAAAAATTAATATAGTTACTTATAATAGGAAACACACAATATAATTCTTATTACTCTAAATATATTTTATTTTGATACCAATTAACTTCATTTTAAAAGATGGCATTGGAAACATTTTTCTTAGAGTGTTAAGTATAGGAAGGAACTTTCAATATTATCTGAGAAGACAGAGGTCTCTTAATATGAAGAAAATTATCCAGGGATATGTCTACTAACCAGATATATAAGTTAAGAGTATTTTCAACTATAAATAAGAGAAATCTCAAAGTCTCTTTTGTTTTCAAACTATATAAATAATTAGCTCAAGGCTGGTGCTGTAATTCAATGATGCTATTATGGACTGTGAACATTTTTATTTTTCTGTATTAGCACCTTGGCCTCTTCAAACTAATAGCATTCCATTATCTGCTACCTGTCTAGACTTACAATTATACATGGAAGGAACAGGATATCATGTTTAAAAAAAATCAGAAAGTTTTTCTTCTCGTGAGATATTTTTAAAGGGATATCTACTTCAGAGACATCTGTTTACAATTCTATTAGTGGGGACTGTGTGACTTATCCACTTTTATTTACAAAGGAGGCTAGGACTTTTATTACTTTAATTCAGTGCCTTTTTGTCCTCACAAAAGGAATTTTGTTAATGAAATAGAACAATATAATTAATAATATGATAGGAACTTATAGTGTTAATTGCAAACATCATGAGTGGAGTACTCATCTTCTATTAGGGTTCTCCAGAGAAACAAAATCATTAGGATATATGTGTGTATGAGAGGGAGAGAGAGAGAGAGAGAGAGTTTAAGGAATTGCTGTGCACACTTGTAGGGGCTAACAAGTTCAGAATCTGCAGGAGAGGGTGTCAGGTACATACTCAGGGCGGAAATCTGAAGGTTGTCTAGAGATACAAGTTCTTCCTTTTTCAGAGGATCTTGCTGTTTTCTCTTACACCTTTCAATTGATTGAAAGAGGCTCACAAACATTATTACAAGTACTCTATCAACTTTCCTCAAAGTCATTTCATTGTTAGCCTCATCTAAAAAATACCTTCACAACAAAATCTAGCATTTGACTTTCTGGATCCCATGGTCTTCTCAAGGTGACACATAAAATGAACCATCACAAGTCTACCTTTGTTAACTTGGCACCTATATGCATCCCCTTAAACTATACTTCATTGCTAAAGAAACATAGTAATAAGGTGACACTGCCTAACATGGCACATTACCTTATGTACAACAGAAAACACATTAAGCCTTTCCTCAGAATAGTAGGCAAAGGTATCAGGTGATGTTCATTCTTGTCTTTAATATCATATAACTTAAATATTATCATGCAAAATTAGCAATAACAAAACACTTATATTATTCAATAATCCTTTATGATAATGGGAAAAGAAAAAAAAGAGGATAAAATATATAAAAGTGACATAGATACAGTAGATATAGATAGATACAGGCACACACATACAAACACACCCACACACACACATACCCACAGAGTTTGCCCTCTTTATCCATAGGCTACACAAAGCTGATATTTGTAACATCCTTCCTCCACTATCCATTTCTTTTTCCCTCCGAATGTACCTCAGCTGATCACAGCTCTGTATTAGATGAAGTGACCTGAACCTTTGTCCTAAAAGAACTGGGCCATTATTAGTCCTGCCTGAATAGAGTTGTAGTTTTCCTTTACTTCAATCACAGATTGAAGTAAATACGAAGAGATGCCCTCAGAGGTTACCTGTGTTTCACATATACTTCTCCTCCTTCTATTGTGGGGTAACAAGCCAATGTCTCTTGGAAATCAGAACCAGTATCTCCATCCAGCACAGTGATTCCCTCGTTTGTCTATCAATTCAGAGGCAGGAGGGGACAAAGTGACCAGGTACATTCTTAACTTCTCATTCATTGGGATCATTAATAAGTCTCCTTGGAGAGTATTTCTCCTTTTGAAATCAAGAGCTCTAGGCCAGCAGAGAATAGAGTGTGGGATAGAGAGCATGGATTTTACTAGTTGATCACTAGGAGTAATAGGGAGTGGTGCCACTCTCAGGTTCACCCACAAACTGATCTCTTGAACCATGAGTCCCAGCTATGGAATTCATAGCACCATAGATTGGCCACTGATTCACAGCATCTACAGCCTTTTGGAGAATTTTGCTGCAATCCTGAAAGGTATCGCCATGTAGCCGGAGCTGTCCTGCATTTTCAAAACACTGTTCTGCTCTCTATCAAATTAACTACTTCAGGATGATGGGAAACATGGCAAGACCCAAGAATCCAATGAGTCTGGGCTCAATGCTGAGCATTATTTACTATGAAATGAGTTCTTTGATCAGGGAAATTCTAAGTGGAATATCACAATTTCGCATAAAGCATTCTGTTAAATGTGGATGGTAGGTTATTGAGCAGCATTGTGGACAGTGAGTGCAAATTCATACCCAGAGTACATGTCTACTTCAGGAAAAACATAATATTACTCCTTCCATGATAGAAACTAGTTCAAAGCAATCTATCTGCTGCCAGGTAGCTGATTGATCATCCCATGGAGCTACATGATTAGTGGTGGTCTCTGAAGCTGGCCAAGGGCACACTCAGCAGTGATGGAGTCAGATCAGCTTTGGTGAGTGGAAGTCCATGTTGCTGAGCTCCTGCATAACCTCTATCTCTACGACTGTGACTACTTTATTCAGAAGCCCATTAGGCAATGACATGTGTGACTGGAGAAGGAGACTGACCTGGCTCCATAGAACAGTCTCCTTTTCCTTTGATTGTTAAAATCTTCTCATCTGAGGTCATCCTTTGAGGAACACTCAGATAGGACATAAATATGTATAAATTTCTTTCTCAGAGAAGTCAGTGCACATACTCAGCCCTCCTTTTCACCAACGTTTCAATCATGTTCCTTCTGAGTCCTTACTTGTCCGGCAGCGAACCTAGGTGGGGAGGAATGAAGGGACAAGAGACAAGAGAGATGACAGCAAGACAGGAGTTCTGATGAAGCTGCAAACTTTTATTGTTCACACAGGGGTATTTATATGCTGGGGATGGGGAAGCTCTCTAATCAGCAATTGCTGGATGTGGGTGGTAAAACTGCCAGCTGCAGGGTGTCTGATGATCCTGATAACCGCAGGATGTTCCAGGGAGATAGGTAGCTGCAGGATGTCTCCCAGGGGGCTGTCAGGCTATTCTTTGAAGGAGAATTTCCTTCTAGTCCCTGACACCTACTAGCCACCTAGCATGTTGGTCTTGGCTCATGAATTGATGTATAATTTCATATCTGGCTATTTCTCATTTCAGGAGAAATGAATAATCAGATTCACTGTTTGAGATTCCACCCATTGGGAGGATTCACCTCCATTGTCCTTCAGGGATGTCCTAGAAAGGAGTTGTAGCACCCTTAGACAGTGCTTGCATCTCTTCTAGAACCATCTATAAACTATGTCCATGTTTCCCCTCCCTCTGTCAACTGTCACCTGCCCAGTGTTGTAATTTGGATAACTCTTCTTTCTCCACCCTTTATAAACTAGCATCTCTGGAGCATCAATGCAACCAACTAGGCATAAAACCACCAGGAGCAGTGATCAAAAATAAATGGCCTGCAATTCATATTACTTTTGCCCTGGTTATTATCTCTGGAGGTTTTCTTTTCCCTCCCTCCCTCTCTCTCTCTCTTTCTTTTTTCTTTTTTCCTCTCTCTCCTTCCCTTCCTCCCTCCCTCCCCTCTTCTCCCCCCCTTTTCTCTCTCTTTTTCCTTGAAATATCATAATAGTTCATTCCTTACCTCCTACAAATTTTTGCTCAAATTTTCCCATCGCAATGTGATCTCCACTGGTGAAAATATCCAAAGCTGATTTCCAGTGTGCCTTGTCTTTTAAATGTAAACTGCTTCTCTTAAGTATAAACAAAACTCATGACTTGTTACTAACTAGATAAAATATGGAAAAGTAAGAGACGGTCTCACCATTGACTATGTTGCTTTATATACAATATTTTATGAGTTCATCTTAACAAAATGGGAAAGGAGCTCTTCCTGCTGACTTTGAAGCCTCTGTTCCAGTGTAAGAGCTTGTGAAAAGTTCCTTAAGCAAGAGACTGTTGGCAGCCTCTAGTTGCTGAGTGTCCCTGAATGGTGGTCAGTAGGCAGTCCAGGCTCTCTGTCCTGCAATAAGGACCCAAATAAATTCTGTCAGAAACTCTAGGATTTTTTTTTCCTTGACAAGTTTTTAGATAAAAATATAGACCAAAACCTTTATTGATCAAAGGATAGACATACTAACCCACAGAAAATAAATGTGGATTATTTTAAGATAATGAATTTGTGCTAATTTGTTACACATACACACAAAAAACAAAACAAAACAACAAAAAAAATACACCTTTTTCAATCACTATATTTGAAAATGCTGTCTCTTCCCTTACTGAGTTCCTAATGGCTGTCTCTGCTTAACTTTGTTCTATCCACATCACTTTTCATTATGATTCATTCAACTAACATATTTATGTGGTTTTTATCTCTCTCTCTGTCAACTATGATGAAACTATCATGAAAAAGAGCAGAACATTTTTTCATCTTTGTCACAGCAACCGTGCTAGCATAGCACTTGACAAATAAATGGAGGCCACTCAATGAAGGGTGAATGAATACATGCATCACAGACAAACCATTCAGAGCTGCAGACAGCTTGAATAACATATAGCAGAGTAAATATAGAAGATCAAGGGCATGATTCAGGACATCCCAATTCCAATGTGACTCTACCACTTACAGTGACTCTGGACAACTTTGCTTGCCTTCAATTTTCTCAATTCTAAATACGAGTACTGTTATGTTTTGGATCTGAGTATCCCCCCAAAGCTCATGTGTTAGTCAATTCAGCCATGTTCAAAGGTGAGAAGATTGGATCACAAGGGTTCTGATCTCTTCAGTGGATTAATCTTTTTGATGGATTAATAATTTGAATGAACCATTGGAAGGTGGTAGAAACTACAGGTTGATGAGTGGCTGGGGGAAGTAGATCACTAGGGAAGTTACCTTGGGGACTGTGTCTGTCCCTGGACTATTTTTTTTTCTGTTTCTCTTTTTCTCTGTTTTCTGTATGCCATGAGCTGAGCACCTTTCTTCCGCCGTACCCTTCCACCATGATTCTGCCTTACAGCCAGCTGACCATGGACTGAATCCTCTGAAACCATGACCCCCAAATAAATATTTTCTCCTGTAAGTTGTTTTTATCAAGTTATTTTGGATATAGTGACAAAAAAATTAGGAACATAATATAAGCTTTGTCTACTTACATATTTATTTTCAGAATAAAACAAAGTAATGTATACAATAGTGCATAATCCATTTTAAGGAGCAATATTAATTCTAAATGAAGAAATACAGAAGATATTTTTTAGTGTCCCCATTAAACACAGGAATTATAGGCAAGAAGTTAACAATATAGCACTTAAGAAAAATGAGAGTTGTTTCTCAGGTTTGGGGATGATACATAGACTTCCGTATGTTAGGAGGAATGTAAAAATGGTGTAAAATTATGGGCAACGGTTTGGAAAACAATACAAGTTTCAAAAACAGCACATGCACATATTTTATCCCAGAATTTTTACTTATAGGAACCTGTCTTGTGACTGGGCAGGGTTAAAAAGTATAAATACAAGAATGTTTATGGAAGTTTAGTTTGTGGTTTTAACACAACATGGTTGACTTGATTGTTTAAGCACAAACTGGTGATCTAACATAAAGTTTTATGTTTTCTCGTTTGTTGGTTGGAATCTATGCTACTGCTCACCTTCACTCTTTCTCCTCGCATTGAATAACATTTTGGCCAGTCTCTCAACTTTATCTGCTACCCTGAAACCAGGATCTTCACAACACTTCCACTTCCTGGGTTTGCTGAGAACATATTTGAGGACTAATGTTGACATCCTGTGTTGCCCTGGTGACCTTAGGCTCTCCAAAGAACCCATCATGGGGCTGGGGATGTGGCTCAAGCGGTAGTGCGCTCACCTGGCATGCGTGCGGCCCGGGTTGGAACCTCAGCACCACATACAAACAAATATGTTGTGTCTGCCGAAAACTAAAAAATAAATATTAAAAAATTTTCTCGATCTCTAAAAAAAAAAAAAATTATAAAAAAATAATTAAAAAAGAACCAATCCTAGTAACTCAGGGAAAAAAATAGAGTAAGCCCTCTGAGAAGATATCATATCAAAGAATATTGATCTACTATGCTTTGCCATTTTCTCATTGAATATTTACAATACATATATTAAATTATATGTCATGGTTCATTACACTTTGTTTTGGAGTAGGATACTTAGACTATTTCTTCACATGATTTCTTTTTAATAATTTTTCTTATTTTAAAATTCTACTTAACTGAGATTCCTGTCTTGATATATATCACTAAGAATTTCTTTTGAGTTATTTTCAATAAATTGCTGGGGAACTTTTTGTAATGTTGGTATTCCATAGACCTCACCCCATAAACCTCATGGGTATTGTCTTGTGTATTTATTTGCATGAAACTTAAATTATACTATTTCCATTTTGAATTCTTAAAAGAATTTATTTAGTTTCTATTATGTGTATTTCAGAATTAATCTCTATATAAAATATGATTTGGATTTTGGTTTTGCTATAAAAACTTATATGAAAGTATATCAATGCAGGCAAATTATGACCATAACACTCTCCAAATTGTTTGTTCAGGTCTCTAAGCTCTGCAATTGAATATTACCAAAATGTCACATGAGCTGGTTAATCCTAATATCAAGAAGTGTCAAGTTCAGAGAAGTACGTGTCTAGATATGATAAAGATTAGCAGTATCAAGTGGATGTAGCTCTGCACTTCTGGACAAGCTCTGCAATCCTGACACAGGAACACTTTAAACACACACCATTTTCAAAATCAGCATTTGGGCAGAGGCCTCAGTTATGTCTATAAGCCAATCATACTAATGCTAAGATAACAGTATTGACATTTCAAAATGGCACCCTGATAGTCATCACTGTGTCAATGCAACTAGATTAATTCAAATCACAGTGATTAATTTGAAAGAGTAATTCATAAAAGTCTTGGCACTTCCTATAATTGCTTCAGAATGGAAGCTTTGCTTTTCGTTAGAAACATTTTACTTTTATTAATAAAATGTAAACCCACTAATTTTAACATTATATTATTACGTGTATCTTATTTATTATACATGTATATATGTGTGTGTGTATATATACATGTATATATATGTATGTATATATATATATATATATATATATATATATATATATATATATATGAAATTAACTTTTATTAAAAACTCTAAAGTCTACCTTCCTTGTTTGTTGCTTGCAGCTTCCCAATAAAATACTATTTTATAAAAGATTCTTTGTTGATTCACTCTTCCATTAGTATTGCAACTTTTTGAATCTGTGCCACTTAGCACATTTCATGCAATGACAGAGAGTATTTCTCAGTAAAGGAAATATAATAGAAACATATAACAAATAAGATCTCCCATGATTTGACTAGACAATTATTTATCCATTCTTATCACTTCTGCACATATACTCCACTCTAGCCATATTTCCCTACATAGATATGTTTTAGAAAATGCATGTTCTTGTTTCTGTTTGTACAAAACAGTTTATTTTTCCTGGTAATACCCTTCCATCTCCAATGTCTAACCTTTCTTCCTCAGGCTATTGCTGCGAATTGTTCAAGACAGAACTCAGGCATCACCTTTCCTTAGTAGCCCTCCTTGTTATTTTTAGGACATGCCTGTCTGTTTTTAGGCACAGTAACACTGTAAGAATATCTCAAAAAGGGATTGCTAACATTTTCAGGGTATGATCTCTTCTTATTTCTGCATCGTATACATAAACACATTCACACACTTGCCCTCAGGTACTTTTAAAGACATATTCTATGATCATAAAAATATTATTTAAAAAATCCTGAACATTTAACAGAGTAACTGTTGCTAGTGCTCAATAATTGTTTATTGAGTCTATGTAAAGTTTTAACAAATATAAATGACCAAAACTATAAATTCTTAAAACTGAGAAGTAAACTTTTCTTGAGTTATTATGCTTTAAATCCAGATCTGGTTTTAAGATAAAAATAATTTATGTACATTATAAAGTTGTAGCTAGTTTTATTAGTCATATTGATATAATGATATCAATGTTCTACTTTATATGACATATTTGTTCAGTTTACACTTTTATGACATGGTTTATCCTTTGTCAAATTCTACTTTGCAAAATCTCCTTTTGTACTGATGTGTCAGTGTAAATGAATGTAAAAGTCTCAAAATTAACTTTGTATAATTAAAAATAATTCAACAATAATCACACAGATGTAGATAAATAATAGATACTTAAATATATATACACATGTATCTTCTATAAATTTAAATATTAGAAATTATTTGAAACTGAAGTTGTGTTTATGCTCGATGTAAGTGGTACAGTCAGAATCCAGTTATAATCCAGGATTACCAGGAGTCTAATGTTATTTAATCAGAATGACTAAATTTTTCTTAAGATTAATAGAAAATTCCTAATTTCGAGGATATAATAAATTCACTTAATAACAAATATTTATTTAATAGGCATTTTTATATATTTGGCATTATTCTAAGTCCCTGATACACATCAGTGTATATGTACAAGACATTTATTAAAACTGTGTCGCAACCCCTCGCCAGCCAGGGAAACACGACACAGGATTCTTCTTTCAACAGTTTATTCAGGCCTTGAGTCATGTATCATCTTCTAGCGCCCGCTGCCCGACACACCCAAGCACAGCTTAATAAAGCCCCCCACATCCCAATCCCAAGCCGCCACGTGGATCTCTCTCATAGGGTGGTAAGGGATTGCGCGCCAACTCTCCATAAAAGGAGTTGTTTATCACAGGCCACAGTGGAAGCTGGCGCCATCTTCTAATGGCGGCCACGGTCTA
>NW_026000005.1:6566075-6593578 GCF_001458135.2 Marmota marmota marmota
GCCCATAATGTCTCCAAAGATATAATGAAAGTGAAAGTACAAAAATCCCCGCTCTCTCCTTTTCTACGGAGGAGCGTCCCATTCTATGAAATCCCCGCTCTCTCCTTTTCTACAGAGGAGCGTCCCGCTACTTACTTGCGGATTCCCACTTTACCTGGGAACTTACCGGTGCACCACCCTGACTGCTGAAAGTTCTGGATCCTGGGTTCGAGGAATATAGTTCCCCGTATGGGCCACCAATTGTCGCGACCCCTCGCCAGCCAGGGAAACACGACACAGGATTCTTCTTTCAACAGTTTATTCAGGCCTTGAGTCATGTATCATCTTCTAGCGCCCGCCGCCCGATGTGGTGAGCCGTTCTAATTAGACCGTGGCCGCCATTAGAAGATGGCGCCGGCTTCCACTGTGGCCTGTGATAAACAACTCCTAATATGGAGAATTGGCACGCAATCCCTTCCCACCCTATGAGAAAGGTCCACGTGGCAGCTTGGGATTGGTATGCGGGAGGCTTTATTAGGCTGTGCTTGGGCGGGGTCACTAGAAGAGGATACATGAATCAAGGCCTGAATAAACTGCTGAAAGAAGATTCCTGAGTTGCGTCTTCCTTGCGGGCAAGGGGTCGCGACAGCCCGACACACCCAAGCACAGCTTAATAAAGCCCCCCGCATCCCAATCCCAAGCCGCCACGTGGATCTCTCTCATAGGGTGGTAAGGGATTGCGCGCCAACTCTCCATAAAAGGAGTTGTTTATCACAGGCCACAGTGGAAGCCGGCGCCATCTTCTAATGGCGGCCACGGTCTATAAGAATGGCTTACCACAAAACTGTATTCATAATTTCATCAAAATGTGACAAGTGTATTTTTTAATTTTCTTAGAATGCTGGTCTTAGACTGACATATCACAATTAACATAGCAACATAAAACATCAGGGGAAAATACTCCTTTAATAATTTTAAAAACTGTACATCATCTCCATGAAAGATCATAGTGAAAATATCTGGGGTGGAAGACCACTTTGATTTCCCTTAAATCATACTACATATATGTCTGTCTATCAACTGTGTTCAACTCTGTATGCTCTTTTTCTAACATTCAACAAAGAAAATAAGCTCCTTTAATATAGATGAAGAACACTGCCCAAGGGAACAAGAACCCTTAGAAAACAATATTAATTTTCTTCCAAGGTCTTGAGTTATTTGGGAAATGTGTCTGATATTTGAGAGAAGGTACTCGTTTATATCATATCATAATTTGCCTTATGAACTAATATAAGACATTCACTCTTAGAAAATATGAGAAGGACCAGATGACTTTTTAGTATAGAGCACATCAAAATATAAGGGATTGTATTATATATAATTGAAATATACAGTGAATTGAAGTTGTATGAAACTTAAGAGTTTGTAAGACTATAAAATGCTTCATCTAAATTTGGCAGAGAAACTTAGCAAACAATAATCAATATGAAGAGAAGAAAATTACATTTCCAATTTACCTAAGCTACAGATATACTTTTTGTTGTAATGTAGCAATAAGCTTGTACACTTTCACAAGCCAAGGTGGAAGAAAATATTTTTTTTAAAAATGGGTTGTGATGATTATTGTTTTCCTTTGATGAGGTAAAAAAATGTTACATTGGGAAATTCCAACAGCACTAGAACTTTAAAATTGCCATAGACTCAAATACTATTAATCATTTCCATTTTTTTAATAGAGACTCAAAGAACTGAAACAAAGGGAATTTGCTCGAAATGTAGCATCTAAATCCAGAAAAGATGAAAGAAAACAGGAAAAGGCACTCCAACGTCTGCACAAGCTGGCCGAGCTAAGAAAGGAAACTGTATGGTGCGTATGAAATGAAATGTGAAGTTTTCTTAAAACATGACCAAAAAAAAAAACCCAAAAAAACTTGGGGGAGTTAGAAATAAAGGGCACAATCTATTTATTTCTGTACCCAGAATAAAACACACATGTTTTCATGGACTTCTGTAGGCTGTAAACAGTCATTTGAATTTGAATTTTATGCAAACACCTGTTTAATGCACATTTCGATAAAAATGCCAAAGTTACTATAATTTTAGTTTATAAAAAAGTAGATTCATATTATGTTGCAATTTAAGCTATCTGGATTGAAAGCTATCCTATTTCTTGGTGAAATTCAAAACATTTGATTGAAGAAGAGAGTAAGAGACTGTCTATGACCTTTTTTGCAAAGGGAGTTTTGGAGGATCTTATTTTTTAAACAAAATTTTGGAGAACTTTTATTTGAAATTTTCTTTTGACATTTAAAAAAAAAGGTCAGGAAGATGCTCTGCACATCAAAAGCAGATCAAAATTAGTTTCACTGTGAATAAACTATAACTGGACTGTTAGAAGTTTGCAACTCTTAAACTTTGGCCTGCTTCTCACAGTGAACAACTATAAGATGTCAAAAGTATCATTATATAGACCTCACAATCCCAGCCAGGGCAATGTTACTAAAAGAAGACCACTTTTATTTTATAACAAATGTATTTTATACTGAATGAAATTTGCTGATGTACCAAAACATTTTTAGGCATGCCAGAATTTGGAAAAAAATCATTAAAATAAAATTTGAACATATTTAGAATCCTATATGAATCCTATATACATGGGCACATGTATATATATTATATATATATATATATATATATATACACACACACACACACACACACACACTAACCAAATATGTGCTTTTTACCAAAATATATATACATATATATCATAAGTTAACCAGATAGCTTTTACTAATATATATTTATGAATACAGATACACACATGTATATATATGTGCATATATGTATATATATATATATATATATATATATATATATATACATATACTAACCAGATATATGTTTTTAATCTGAGAGGATAAATGGAAAATTATAACATTTGAAGTAAATATTATAGAGAACCATGGAACTTATGTGATTTAATGTTCTAGAAGTAATATTTGCAAACAGGCATAATTTTATCATTAACTCTGTGCTTCTAAAGATGTGCAGATAGAAGCTGCTTCTGCTGTTACTTAGTAGCAGATAAGGAAGAGTACATTATATTGGTAATTACAGAAAATATCCCAATAAAAATGTTTGGTCATTTATAACTTCCCAAAAACTAAATTTTTAAAATAGCCAGGAAGATTCTGCACAAGATGGAAGGATTTCTAATATTTATGTGCTGACCACATAGATTTTTTAAAATCAATGTTCACTATTTATGGCATACTGTAATGCCAAATAAATACAATTCACATCTTTAAAAAGTGGTCTTTTGTCCTGCATTACTGTATACTATGATGTAACTTACGATTTCATGATAATTTTAATATTGAGCCTAGCAACAAGCTATCATTAAGACAGTAATATTTCTTAGATATCTTTGCATGACAGCAAACCACTTGGACCATGGTAGGTTCTGAGTGAATGCTGTTGAACTGAATTGTTAAATCAAATTCTCAGCGTTTCTAAGGTCATGATTGTGTGATTTTTCAATTTCTTTCATATTTTTCATAAAATATCAATAAAGTCAACTATATAACATCAATAAATTCAACTATTTGTGAATTTAAAATAATTTTACTTTAAGAAGTTTTGTAACACTCCAAAATGTCACTGAATAGGATGTGGAGGTGGAAAATCTTGGACAAGAAGCAATGCTCTGAGAGCACAGGAGTGTCTGAGACATTGCTCTTTTTACTGTAAGAGTTTATAAGACATATTTCCTAGTTATCCCAAACAATAACCAATAGCTAAGAGCTACTGTGACAGTGTGGAAAGCAATTGCAGCATATGAAAATAATTCTTGCAATAATTTAAAAATAAAATTATATATATTTTAATGACATTTCTAAGATTTAAGAGTCTGAGTGTTTTTCCTTCGAAGTGTCCTATTTAACGTACATTTGGTTTCTTTTTGTAGTGCTCCTGGAAGTGGCCCCATGTTCAAGTCAACAACTGTTACTGTGAAAGAAAACTGTAATGAAATTGCTCAAAGAGTTGTGGATTCAGCTAACAACCAGCAAGATTTCAAATATACTTTGATCCACAATGAAGAAAATACTAAAGATGTTACCACTGTTGCTGCAGATCCAGAAAGCACAAATAATTATACAGCAAAAAATAACCAAGTTGGGGATCAAGTCCAGGGAATTCACAGACACAAAATCGGCTTCTCTTTTGCATTTCCAAAGAAAGCATCTGTAAAGCTGGAGTCCTCAGCTGCAGCCTTCTCTGAATACAATGATGATGCCTCTGTGGAGAAAGAATTTAGCAGAAAAAGTAGATTTGTCCCCAGCACTTGTCATCTTCAACTATCTTCACCAACAGATGCGCTTTTGAGTTCTGGGGAAAAAGCTAACTCTTTTCATCCACCAGAGGCAATGAGCACTGAGAAAGAAATTGCTCAAACTCAAGAGATGAAAGAAGTTTCTAATGAAAAAGACACATTATTATTACCTTCATTTTGCCAGCTTCAACTCCCTTTTACTTCCAATGCAGATGATTGCCAAAATTCAGTTCCATTAACAGATCAAATATCACTCGAAGATGTTAGTATTAATGAAGGCATACCTGTGAGTGACAATAGTTCTGAGTTGTTAGGAAATCAATCCACAGTTTTCGAAATGTCTAAGGATTGTATATCTGTGCAAGCTATTACAGAAGAAAACATTAAGGATAATGATTCACCCTCTATTGAAATTGAAAATAAAAATGGCTCTGAGATACTGGACCCTTCAAATACTGAAGAGGGTAATACAATCTTACATAAAAAAGTAGATCTATATAAGAGACCATGTGAGCCCTTTGTACCTGTACTCAACAAATGTGGATCAACAGTTCTTCAGTGGCCATCAGAAATGCTGGTTTACACAAATACTGAGCCATCGATTTCTTATAGCTGCAATCCTCTCTGTTTTGACTTTAAGTCCACCAAATTAAAAAATAATCTAGATAAGAATAAGGTAACCTTAAATGACCTTTCTTCTCAGCAGAAGGGAGAAGACTTTTGCAAGAGATCAGTTTCTGATTGCAAGGATACATCGCTTACAGAAATCACAGATTGTGAAATTGGTGACAGCAAAACTGAATACACACAAGTCACTCCTCTTTTAGCTGATGATACTCTTCCCAATAGTTGTGAGTCTGGAAAACATGAGAATATGGGTCAGATGTCTAAAAATCTTTCCTGTGGGACAAGGAAAACAGAAAAATATCATTTTACTAGAAATCAAATAAAGCATGACACTATGAATGAGAAATGCAATAAAATACGGTTGAAAGACACTCATGAACATTGGTTCCATAAAAGTAAAAGAAAGAAAAAAAGGAGAAAGTTATGTCAGCATCATCATGGGCAGAAAACCAAAGAATCAGAAAGTCACTGCAAAATGGAAATGGAAAATAGTTATCCTGATAAAACTAGGAAAAATCCACTGGAACCAATTTCAGAAAGACAGTATTTAGCTGCAGGGCAATTATTAGACTCACATAAGTTACCTGAAAAAAAGCCTAAGTCATCATCTATATACTTAAATGAAAATGAAGAAATGTGTAAAACCTGGAATATCGAATATAGTAACAGTGATACCATCAGTTCTAAAAACCGTTGCAAAAAGAACACAATACTTTTAAAAGGACAATCACATCCAACAATGATATATTCTGGGAAGCATAATTTAACATACTCCAGAACTTACTGCTGTTGGAAATCCAGACTGTCAAGCTGTAGTCAGGACCACAGATGCATAGCTCTTCAGAAAAACACAGAGTGCGTGAGTCAGAATCAGCCTGTTAAGAGAGGTTACAATTCTCTCATGAATGAATCAGAAAGATTCCATCGAAAACGTAGACAATATTCGTACTGTTATTCTTCAGATGAAAGTTTAAATCGACAGAATTATTTACCAGAAGAATTTTTGAAGCCAGCAAGAGCTTCAATTGCTCCCTGTAAGCCTAAAAAGAAAAGAAGGAGAAAAAGAAGCAGATTATACACTGGAGGTGAACCTTTGGAAATCAAAGAAAATACAGATTATTCCATGAAAAGGAGCTCTTCTTTAAGTCATCCAGATGGGATAATGAGTGAGGGGAAAAATGAAGAAATAAAACCACAAGAAGTTGCAAATATTGAAAGGAACTCAGAACAACCAGACCAAGGAACAAACAAATTGATTTTGCATCCTAGCAATCTCTTGCCTTCTGAAACCAATGATGAAACTGACCAGTTAGTAGCAGAGGCCACTTCTATTGAACTGTCAGGGGTTTCCAATGCTCCTACCACATCTGTCTATGTAGATAGTGCCCCAACAAAAGAAGCAATTGGCAATGCTTTGCCTGAACACAAAGAAAGAAGTGAGACTACAAATATTAATGAAAAGCAAATTCCTTTCAAGGTGCCTAATATCGAAAGGAACTTTAGACAGTCACAGCCTAAATCATACCTTTGTCATTATGAATTGGCTGAGGCCCTTCCACAAGGAAAAATGAATGAGGCATCAACAGAGTGGCTGTGTTATAATTCAGGAATACTTAACACACAACCACCACTACCATTCAAGGAAGCACATGTCAATGGTCATACCTTTGTAACAACAGAGCAAATCCTGGCTCCATTAGCTTTACCAGAACAAGCATTATTGATCCCACTAGAAAACCATGACAAATTCAAAAATCTACCATGTGAGGTCTACCAGCACATTATACAGCCAAACATGCTGGCCAACAAGGTCAAATTTACTTTTCCTCCAGCTCCTCTCCCTCCCCCGAGCACACCTCTGCAGCCTTTGCCTTTGCAGCAGCCCTTATGTTCTACCTCTGTAACCACAATCCATCACACTGTTTTGCAGCAGCATGCTGCAGCTGCTGCAGCTGCCGCTGCCGCAGCAGCTGCAGGAACCTTTAAAGTGCTTCAACCACATCAACAGTTTCTTTCCCAAGTCCCAGCTCTCTCCAGAACATCTATACCTCAGATCTCAGTAGGAACAGTAGGACCCAGGCTTTGTCCTGGGAACCAGCCAACTTTTGTTGCTCCTCCTCAGATGCCAATCATTCCAGCTTCAGTTCTTCATCCTAGCCATCTGGCTTTCCCGCCTTTGCCTCATGCTCTCTTTCCTTCACTGCTTTCCCCACACCCAGCTGTCATCCCTCTGCAACCCCTCTTCTAGTCATTACCATAAACAGGAAAATAAAATACATTAAAACCATGGCTATATGCGTGGGAATTCATCTCAATGAATAATTGGATGTATAACTGATGATAAAAACCTGGCCAAAATATGGCCTTATTGATTTCAATTCATTTACTGTAAGTGTAATGATGCAAATAAATTCTTAAGTTTCTGATATATAACATTATTAAAGCACTGAATAGTTTGAAAATCAATACAATATATGCTGTATATTAAAATGATGTCTTAAGAGTATGTATAATGTACATAAATATATTTATAGTACTGTAATTTATGTTATAAAGTATGCTCTCCAGTTTTTATTTCTAATCTTTGTGTATTTGCACCTATTTAACGTTTAGACAAAGCTGATGGCACTATGTTTTGTACCATGTTCCTTGAAACTGTAAATTCAGTGAAAAATACTCTTGCAATAAATTTTTGTTAACTATTTAAGTAAATCCAACTTTGGTTTTTAGGTGGTTTTCACTATTTTCAGAGTGTGAGTAACAGGTCGTATTCTATTTACATTGTTTCTTCAGTCCAGTTACATCACTGAATCTCCAAGGCCCAACAAAATATCTTTGGAGCTCTGTCAATTCTTGACATCCAGTTCTTGGATGTCACCATCTATCTGATTAAGTATAACAGAGGGACCACTTGTTTTTCTCTTTGTTCTGATATTTTTTATAATTTGCTATATTTCTGGGCCCTCTAATTAGACAATAAGCCATGAAAATATATGCTCAGGTAATATTAGTATTTGAAAGGTTAATAATTCAAAAACTTGCAAAATAGGTTGTATCCACCCAGGAATTCTCATATAGAAGTGGCAAATAACCAAATAAGTGTGCATATAACATTTTGAATATTAAAATTCTCAAACATATCATGCTCATTTTCAAATGTAACAGGAGACATGAGAATACTGCATGGATTGTTTCAATTTTAACAATTTACTATTTATTACATAACTTCCTGAATAGAATGACATAAACATAATATATATTTGATATGCTCTTAATTGGGAATCTGGAAGTGGAATAGAGGAAAAAAAATAATCCTTCCTTCTGCAAAGCTTTCTACAGCTCGTGTTTTAATCCCATTTCCAAATCAGCCAAGAATAATTAGAATTTTCATCAACTTTCCAAATCCTGCTTCATTATTTCTGCAGTATTCTTTATTCAATTGCTCAACACTTTAATAATTTTTCAATAGAAAACCAGGAAATATTATACTATTCCTAAGGACATTACTAGTATTTGCCTTTTCCAGACCATGCAATCCCATAAAACAAAAATCTCCATCCCTTCTTGAATGGGATCACCTCATGAGGTGCAAATGTTAGAGGATTAGAGTAGCTGGGTAATGAACATTAGGTAGCTCAAGAGAGCTCCTTGTAAGGAAGAGCAATTTTGTAATGGAGTTGATCTGAGGAAATGTTATTATGAGGAAACATTAATCTATATGAAATGAAATATATTAATAATTTAGAACATAAAATTATATTCCATATCATAAAACTCAGTATTGAATTTCATTTTAGCAGAAGATAGGGAGAAAATCTGGGCCATTTACTTTCATGATAATCTGTCATAATGATCATTGATTTATATATTCTTTTGAAAAATGCTTGTGAAAAACTGAATTCACCAGTTTATGATTGATAAATAAGAAGATAAAAATAGTAAGGAAGTAATTCCATTTCAAGTGCTTTATGATAATACATTCCAAAAATGGGAACTTAAATTGGAACAGATAATTTTTCCTCAAGCACAATATTTGAAACTTTCTTTGAAGATAAAGTAGAAGGAATATCTACTGGGAAATGCTGACCCAGTTTGTTTTTAATCTGTCAAAGCAGAATTGTTCTTTCTGCCATTAAAAAATCAAACCAAGATACTACATTTAAAATATGCAGATTTCCTCTTTTTTTCATCATCTTCTGACTATTATCCTGATTGTTCATTTCTTATCTCTTATTTTTATCCTATAATTTTTTTCTTTATCCATTTTATTTTTAATTTCATTGTAGACATCATTTGGGTATATGTTGTGTTTTCTCATTTTTCTCTCTATTATTATTTTTTCCCTCAAATTATGTGGATAACTTATTTTTTGATGCTGTTAAATAATATGGCTAGACATGCTTTTTAGTTGTAACATAATATGTTTGATTTCGAGTTATACAATGGAAATCTCAAGAAACTATGAGGAGGAAAGTTCTTAGTTAAGATTAATTGAAACTGAGCTTGTTAGATAAAGTAATTGTTTCCTCATGGATATCAATGTCTGAACAAGAAACTTGTTAATTATCAAAGCCATTCTGGTCATAAATTTTTCTAGATATTTTACACCTTCCTAAGATATTATTCACATGGTCTGGACATTCCCTATGTGTTAGAAACTCAAAATGAATGGACGATGAAGCACTTATTCATCTATTCTGATAACACTAACCCCAGAATCATGGGAATTAGGTCAATGAGCTACAGGCCAACAATGAACACAATAATGAATAGGGGGGTCAGGAAGGAGTCATCAGAAAACTGGGCTGTTAGAGGACCACTGGTCAAGCACATTAGTGGCAGCAGGAGTCAAAGCAGTAGGGCAGGCATATTCTGGAAGCTCACTGGGACACAGGCTGATGGCTTCTCCATAAGTTATATCTGAAACCTAATATACTAGTTCTTTCCAGGCATAAAGTATTATATAACCTATAAGCCAGGTGAATTTAAATGATTGTCACACATCTTTAGTCTTCTAGTTCCAGACATTACTATAGCATGTGTTACAATGTAGATAGAAGAACAAAAACAAATTGGAATATAGAATAAAATATGAATATGAAAAGTAACTGTATGCAACTAACAGAAACATTGACTTTAGATAATAGGTAGGGAACATTCATAATTTCATCTATTATGCATATGTCAGTGATGTATTTTCTCCAGGTTCTTTTATGGGTTGAAATAGTTACATTTAACAGTTCTCATGACATCTCAACTCGAATATCTTAAAATTACTTTGTGCCTAGAGCTCAAAATCACCTTCTGACTTTATAAGTACCACTAAAACTTGTTCTTTGTTCTGTGCATAACTTTATAATAAAATCTATTATTCAATTCAGAAACCAAGGTTTTATGCCCACATTAAAAAAAATACATGAAACATTTTGGCTCTGTTTTCTTAAAATCCTTTCCCACTAGTTCCACTTTTTTCAACTGCATTCTTTCTACAGTTCTTCTCCTAGTAGTTCATAAAGAATGCTGCTTTAAATTGAAGTCTTCATTCTCTCCAATACCCCATCTCTGTAAGTCATCTTCCTCACTGCTGCCAGGGCCACAATTGTAAAAATATAATCTTAATATGAGAGGTCCCCCACTTTAAAACCTACTATGAATTATGTTATTTTCCAAGATAAATACCAAAGTCCTGAGCATGTCATAGAAAATCTGTGATGAAGTAGATGCCAGCCTCCATCCACTTGATGGGTCACCCATTCTAATGTATGTAGTTCCAATCCTCTTTGAGCTTGCTAGAGCATTAAAACCTTCCTTTCCAAATCTGTTTTCCACTTGAATGAGCCAAAACTCAACTAGATTGTAGCTTTCTTTTAGGAATTCTGTCCCCCAAGTTCCCCCTTCTCAGATAAGATAGCTTTCCATAATTTATCTTCATATGACATGCTGTGCACAAATTTTGCTATAGAATATTCTCTGTGTTGAAATATTGTCCCATATGTCTCATTCACTAGATTAAGAGCTCCTTAAGTCAATGTAGTATGTGACACATAGTGAAACTCAGTAAAAATTTATTGAATGAAGGAATAAAATAAGTTGGGAAAAATATAATTAAAATCTATGCAGATAACTTCCAGAACTGTTATCCATTTCTGTACTAAACTAGTCCTAAATTAACCTAAATTAAAATCTGATTTTCCAATAACTCAGGGCTTCAAAAAGCTGCTAAGCACAATGAACTTATTTTGTAATGAAATTTTGAAGTATTTAAAATAGAACTCCAGAAATAAAATCAAAGGATAACTTGAACCTTTCCCCTGTCCTAGGGAGAAGTCAAAACCTAACTGCATCTCTCTCGCACTTTGTCTGTTTATCTACCAATTTACCTATGTATTTACCTATCATCTATCTAAACTTTCATTTTTCAATCTCCCTGTTAGTGCCTGTCACCATACATTGGAATCATACATTAGACACTAAACCAGTTTTTAGGGCTAGAATGATGAATAGAGTACAACTGCTATTCATAACTGAAGGAGATAAGAGTAGCAGACATGCAGAATTTTATATTTATTTATACCATTTTGCTATTTAATTAATAAATAGTTAAATATATATTGAGTTTCTGTTCACCATTGATATTTCCTCACTATCCTGGGTTCTCCATGCTTCATCCTCTTGTCTTTCTGCCCCACCTCTAATTTCTTGCCTGGCAAAGCCATTGTCACCTCTCTATCCTTGGAAGACAATGTTGCCCCCAAGAAGCTTTCCCTTAAGCTGTTTGCATTCTTGTATATAAAACTGAATGAAGTCTTAGGACTTATGTCATAAGTTGAGGTCCACAGTCCTGCTATAAAGGCGGCAGTATGTCCAGCTTGTTCCAAAGTGTTGAGTATGGTTAAAATGAAGGCCACCATCTACTGTCCTTGTGGATTGTGAGCACTTCTCTCCATCAGGGACTGACTATGTTGTCACAGAGGAAGAGACAACGTTTTTCTTTTCACAAAGGTACAATTGTTTGTTAAATCCAATGCCCAGAGCAAGATCTTTTTACTTATTTACACAGGCATTTTGTAGAATAGCAGCTGCCTTCAGTTTTCAACATTTGAAAACATGAGTTACATTAATAACCAGTTATTATTGCCATTTAATTTCTTAGATCCTTACTTATAAATAACCAAAAGACATGTTTGATTGGATCTTTTTGTGGTAATAGTTTGAATATATATGTCTACATATTTACTTAATGTGTTAGTGTTTTATTTTGTTTTTTGTTACTGTGACCTGAATACCTGATAAGCACATTTAGAGGAAGGAGGGTTTATTTTGGCTTCAGGTTCTAGAGCTTTAGTCCATGGTCATCTGAGTCCATTGCTTTGGGCCCAAGAGAGGCAGTATATCATGGTAGAAGGGAGTGGTGGTATGGTAGAGGATTGCTGCTCATCCCATGGTGACCAGGAAGCAGAGAGAGAGAAAGGGGAAGGGGCCCTGTCCAGAGAACATGCCAATTGCCCACCTCCACCAGCCAAACCTCACCTGCCTACGCTTATCACCCTATCACTCCATTCAAACTGAGATAGACAGAATAGGGTACAACTCTCATAATCTAATTATTTCACCTCTGGATATTTCTGCATTAACACAGGAGCATTGGGGGAATACTTCATATCCAAATCATAACACCTAATATTTTCCTTCTTAAAATCGTGGTTTTACCTGTTGTTTTTTTTTTTTTTTTTGTAAATTACTTCCTAACGTAGTATGATTTTTATTACTTTACCATCTTCACTCTATTGAGAATATTATGTAGCATATTTTACATTTTTAAAAAAAACACATTTTGTCATATTTCAATTTAACTAAAAAATTCTGTTTACTACTGTCACATTTTATCTAGTTATTATTCATTGTTATTAAGACAATCTTGATAATTTCATTGATTATTAATTTTTTATTCTTTTATATGTTTTTCAATACTGTAAGAATGAAACAAATTCTTTGGGAAATGCCCACATATTATGAAAGGAATTGTGATGAGAAGCCTAACATTAACTCTTCAGGTTTCTCCAAATAAGTTTGCTTCTCTTTAATGTTCAATTTTCATAATCAGCAACCAACCAAACCTGAATTTATGTCATGCCCTACAGGAACTATGACATAGTAAACTAGAGACAAAATTTGTATGAGAGTGTACAACACAATTCATTTTTTTCTTGCTTCTTTGGGTTAGTTCAATGACTGGGCTTTAACTGAAAAAACCTTGTCATTGCATAAGTCCCCGAGCCGCCCTGCTTATTCCCTCTTCATGTGCAGAATTCACCTGCTGCCTGGTTTGACCTGATTTTGTTGCCCCAGTAGATCTGACCTCTTGCTGTTACCTAAATTTGCCACCCCTTTTGATCCTTTTATTTGTACTTGCTGAATCTTACATCTGTATCTGAGTTAATTATATAGCTGCTTGGGTACTTACTGTCTTCTATTACACTTCCCCCTATTTTTATCAATTTTTTTTTAATGTGGTGCTAAGGATCGAACCCCCGGTCCCGCCCGTGCTAGGGGAGAGCTCTACCGCTGAGCCACAATCCCAGCCCATTTTTAGCAAATTCTTATTGTATCTCTAATTTGAACCGTCATGAGTTACAACATCTTAAATGCAAAAAGAATGAATATTTTAAATTCTCATATTCGAGTGCCCTTAATTTTGAATCTTATATTAAAATTCCTATACATTTTAAAAACAACTACGTTTGAAATTAATGCCTTGGGTTTCAACTAATCTTCTTAACTTATTCAGCTTATTTTTTAATCCAATGATTTTACAAGTGGCTATTACTTTAACTTATGTGAGTTGGCAGGGAATCAATCTTCACATTAAAATGATAAGCCTAAAAGAGATTATAGGTTTCACTAAATAGCTGCCCATTTCAAGAACAGCTGTACTTAGAACAAAAATGATAGAAATATTAGCGTATTCTATAGAGATGAAAAATCTTTTGTTTTCTGTCCTACACTGCATCTGTCCAGAACATGACCTTGGTAAATAAATCCATACCATTTATTAGATAGCATGAAACATTAATTAGTATTTTAAATACAATTCAGATATTAATAATTACCATTGACTTTCCTGCTATCCAAGTTTTAATTATGCACTTTCTAATTTGTTGTGCTATTGTATAACACTACTTTGCACTATTCTTTTTAATTGTTAAACAAAGATTTATTTGCAAAATAGAGAATCAGAATGCTTTTCCAGGATTCATATGATATAACAGTATTGTTTCATATGGACATTTTTGCCTCAATGTGTCAGCACAGAATGGACTGTATATAAATGCATTTGCTTGTGGATAAATGTATCTACAGTTAGATGTAGCAATTAAAGTTCATTGTAGTTGTACTGACAAGCTATTTCAGTACCCATTGATACTAAGAGCTGGTTTATCCATTTTGAGTAAAATGACAGTTTACTAAGAGTAAAAAATATTTAAAATTTGACTATGAATATAGATTTTTAGACAGAGTATAAAATAAAATTTTCTACATGAAAAAATGATATATTATTTTTACACACAATTTACGCTTAAATTCAACTACAAACTTTGAATTCAGTGACAGAAAATGAATATTTTAAACATTTATTTCATGAGTTGGTTGCGTGGAAGTTCCTTTGCAGTACTGAATACTCTTTCCCTTTTGTCCCAAGAACCAGTGTTCACTGTTCTGCTTGCTAGTAATTCCCTGCAACTGGTAGATAGTGTCATCTTGGCAATGATGCTGTCTGTCTTCACAATCAATAAAGAGGTCACATTGCTTCTATGCCACCTTGCCTGTAATGACCCCCAAGAAAAAGAATGTGACTTTACAGACCAGCTGGGGCAATTTGAGGGAGGAAGAGTGATTATAAAGGGTGAGTATGTTAAAATCAGGCACTGAGTACTTCTAACTTTCTCTGGTAATATACACAGCCATTTGCAAGGAGGTAGTTTTAGTTCCTAACCCGGCCACTTGCCCTCAGTTATGTTGCAAACTTCTCAAGTTGTCTTCAAATTTTCTTCGTATTTTGACAAATAATTATTTCAACAAATAATAAAATTTGAAACCTGAATCATCCAGTTAGGGTTAGGTTAGTACTCAAGGAGGTTAGCAGGCTGCCCATTGGTTTTTACTATTTCCATTTCCATGAGTCCAGAGCTAGACACATACTTCCAGACTTCACAGTGACCAGGATAACTTGTTCCCTCTGGAAAAACTTTGTAAACACACACAGACACACACATGCACACACACACACATGCACATACACACACACACACACACACTCATACAGCTGTACACACACCCTTCCCAAGGACTTCCTGATGGTTCTGACTGGAATTCCTGGACATTGTGTTCTTAACAGCATGCTCCCCTTTGTGTGTATACAGACTCAGGCAAGAGGTACAGTGGACTGTACTCTCAAGTCCACCACAGTCTAAAATAGTTTTTTTTTTAAATAATCTGTAACAGCACAGAAAACTGTAAGACCTCTCCCCTTTCCATACTATTACTAAATATCATGTTTTCTTAGATTTTTGAAAATAAAGAAAGCAAACATATTTACTCCATAACTACTTTACGAATTATTGAATACACGTTTATTCAAAGTCATTTCTCCATGTTTTGATTAGCAGTGAGAGGAAAGAGATAAAGCATGCCTGATAATATCATAAGGCATTTTAATCTTATAGGCATCCATTTAATTTAATAATTTCTTTAGGCAGAGCTGTCTCTTATGATCATTCATGTCCAATATGTATCAGACCAAGAGATAAGCAGGGTAAAAGTGAGCTCATTCTGACTTTTTGGGTAAGATGCTAGTCATTGACAATTTTTACGTAATGAGGTGAACAGCCCCTATCAGAGGAGCTGATTAGAAATATCACTAGGATTAAAAAAGAAAGAGTAGATTAATGTGTGCATTTCTCAGTGAGTGTTGATGAAAATTTTAAGCAGTAACTAACAATTAGGATGAAAAGTCATTAGATTATCTAAAGGTTAAATAATGTAAACATACATAGGAGTCGACTTTATAGGAGAAGTTTTGGAAGAGGGATAGGGAGAAATTAAAAATTAAATTTAGGATTCTGGCCAGAGTAATAAGATCTATGTGGTATTTTGCAATTAATGGAATCACTTAAGACAGAAATGGTAGTCAGTATGCAACATAGTGGGGAAAAGTGAGCAAAGAGTACATGGGATATCTTCATATTATTTCTTACAAATGCATGTGAATGTACAATAATCTCAATACAATAAGATTATTAAAAGAAACGTTTGAGATGCCTAGATTATATCCAAATAGAGCACTCTTTAAAACTGTTCCATAGGGAGTAGAAATGGTCTTTTCTGAAACAAGAAGTCTAATTTGCTGTCAATATTTGATTAAAATGGGAAAGCACAAAGCCAGAGTTCAAGCACTGTATATTAATTCACATTATCTTCTTGTATTTTATGTGCATTTCACCAACATTGTGTTACAGGTCTGACTCTTTTGCTTTGAATTTGTGTTTTAACTTTTTAAATTATTGGCGTTCTTTTCTTAAATAACACGTACTTATAGACATGTGCCACCCAACTCAGCTAGGTCTAAAATTCAAAATGGGTATGTACTAAAAAATATTTTGTAATTATCAACCTGCTCATTATATGATCCAGGTGTTGGAAGGCCTGAGATTTCCCCCTGGGAAAATATACAGAATCAAGAGAGAAGTGGATTCTGGATATAGCAACCAACATTTAATCTTAGAAAGAAGAAACTAATAAAAAACACAGAAGAGTTTTCATAGAACAAGTGTGTAAACTAGAGAATTATGGCAAAATGGATATAATTCCAGGAAATAATTATAAATAAAAACATATGTTAAGATTTACTAATATTGTTAGTCAGATAAATACAAATCATGCATTTTTTTTCATATTATTACCCGTAATTGCTGATGAGTTATTTTCATAGAAGGGAAGGCCTAGAAAAGTCAGGCATAGTGGTACATGCCTGTAACCCCAGAGGCTGTTAAAGCTGAGATAGAAATAAGGAGAGTTCAAAGCCAGCCTAGCAATGGAGAGGTACTAAGCAGCTCAGTGAGACCTTGTCTCTAAATAAAATACAAAATAGGCCTGGGGATGTGGTTCAGTGGTGTCTCTGAGTGTCTCTGAGTACCCAAGTACAAAAAAAAAAAAAAAAAAACAAGGGAAGACCTAGCAGCAATGTTAATGTTACACTGAGTTTAAAGGAGAATTTGTGGGCAAGAAAGCATATGCAAACCATTTTAGAATTTCTATTAAGAGGCAAAAATAAGTGGAATTATGTTTGTAAAGAGAACAAAAAAAAGTTTAAATTTTAAAATGATGTCCAAGGTCTCAGTTAAAATAAAGGAAGACTTGACTAGATGCAAAGCCATTTATGTTTATGTGCAACTTAGATCTTACACATGCTAATTAAGTCTTTTGAATATATACTTGCAGGATCCTCTGTACTCAAATACTGTAATGCAGTTTGATGTTGTACATTAGTGTCTTTCAAGTTCAATGAATTTTAGGGAAATTTTTTGTCAAAACAAAGGTAATTTATTGAATATTTTTTCTTTGTATTATTTTTTCTTTTTAGATTATAGTTGAATGTGAGGAAAGAGCCTCATATAAAAAAACCTGAGAATGGAACTATAAAATATTCATATACAAAAGCATTGTTTGAATAATATGAAAATAAAGACAAGAAAATCTGAGAATTTTTTAAAGTTCTGTATTTAAAATTTAGATGAATAGCTCTTATTCTACAATTCACATAGAACCTAAATTCAATATACTAAAATTATTTTGCATAGTAGCATATTATGAGAATCAATATTATAGACCCTTTATCACTTAAGATTACTCAATTGAGATCATCTGTTAGACTAAAATCAGTCATGATCTGTAAAGCAAAATCCTTTTTTTCATTTTCAGTTTTCTATAACATATTCCATTTAATGGTAACTAAAAAAATTCCTTTACTATTTATTGACCAATGATAATAATAAGACAGATTCCTGTGGCAGGATTAAGTTTGTGCCATATTTCTTAGAAAACAGGAACTTTCAATTTTTACCTGTGTTCTTGTTGCAATTTTAATTTTTTTAAATTAGTGACCTAAAATTTAAAACACTTTTATGTTATAAAATCATTTGTAATTGATTTTTTTATTAAAAATAATTTTAATTTTACATAAATATTGTTAGTCATGAGATGCAATGAAGCAGTTTGCACTTTCTAAACCTTTGTGGAATGGTTGCAGTAGCACTAGATTTGTGTTTCTTCTGTTCCTGTCCTCAAAGTAAAGAGAACCTATAAGATTCATTCATTCATAAATCAATAAAGTAATTTTAGTTATTTGAGGATGATACAAATATATCAAGAAATTGGCTTCTGCGTCAATTAGAACAGTGAGCTGAAATTAACCAAAAATTCCATTGAGATAAAGTAATTCTCCAGATACTAAGACAGACTGAGTCTCTCAGCCTTGCTTCTGAAAATGTATACTTTCTTTGGTAAGACTGTGTTTGGGAACACTTCAGCGTATCTTATCTCAGTGGCCACAGTTCAGAGATTAGAAATTGAAGCAAAGTTTCTAAACTGTGTGTGAGGAAACAGAAGAGATTTATCTCCCTTAGAACTTGCCATCTATATTTAGGGGCACATTCACATTGTTGGGTTTGGCAGCCTGAGAATAATGCTATGATTCAGATGGGATTTGAATATGTCCTCATAGACTCTGTGGGATGAAACTTAACCCCTCCTGTGAGGTATTGAGAGTGGAAACTTAATTTGACTAGTGTGTTTAGAGGTGGAGAATTTTGTATTTGACTAGGATGAGATAAGTTCATCAGAGTGGAACTGCCATGTTTAAATCTTGGTGACTTTACCAGATGAGGAGGAAACACCAGAAAATTTACATACTCTCACATACACACAAACACACCCTCCCTGTTTTTGCCATGTGATGCCATGTACCACCTCAGGACTCTACCAGAAAGCTGACAATTATTAGAAAACACTTCTCATTCCAGCACCCATAAAGGATGAACTAAAATAGATCTCTTTTCTATGCAATTCACCCAGTCAGTAGCATTATGTGACGGGCAACAGAAAACAAGCTAATTTGCAGACTGAACATTTACTAGCCATTGTACTAAATAAATCAGTTAACCTCTCTGAACCCAGCTGTCCATAAGTAAAATGGAATAATAATGATAAGTATTTCATAGTCTTGTTATTAGGATGAGATAAAATTCTGACACACTGCTGGCATATTATAAGCACTCATAAGGATTAGCGATCGTTTTCATTAATCTTTCCTGCCTGTCTTCGCATGACTAACCACAAGCAGAATCAGAGATAGACATTTTGTGTGCAAATGACTTACTAAAAACATGCTCCCAGAAAATATTAAGAAGATAATAGAAAAAACAAGAAAGGAAATGGGAGACATCAAGGAGGTTGTCATTTATGGAAAGTTGCAAGGAAGGTGACTTTAGCCTGACCCCTCAGAAGAACTTGGAGTTGCAAGTTCCGTTTGAGTATTGGTCTTGATTAGAAGCATAGTGAGTTTTCAACACAAATCTAGATCAACATTGGCTCAGAGCGGTCTTGAGAACATGAGCGAGCCCTCATCTTCTTTCTACTCTTTGCAAGTGTAAGAAAAGTGAGTGGTACCACTATCCCAATGAAATGTCTCTGAAGACAGTTACTATTGCAGGCCCTTAGAAATAAAATTGCAAAAAAGCCAGAGAATTCCAGTGTCTGCTACACTAGCTTTTCTTTTTACTGTATTATCATTAACACTTTTACATCATTACAATCTTGTAACACTTTTGTTTTCAAATGGGATTTATTTAAATTTTCTTCTGCTTTCAAAAGCTTCCACAAATTATTCTACTGTAGAAGGAGATCCTGAGAAAACATTTTATAAGTTAGATGTCAAGAGGTAACTCTCCATGTGGCTCTCACATTTCTGCATGCCATATGAGACACTGAAAGCTTTTTGCTCTAATTTATGTTTCAAGAATGTTTTAATAGTGAACAATCTTGGAAGAGAGTTTCTTTCTCCAGGAAGGCATGTTGACTGTCCATTATTTTAAAAATGTTTTAAATCACATGTGGTAAAATGAGTATTCCTCTTCTCTAATGCAACTAACTGTGTGCAGGTGTCACCTGGCCTTTTTTACATTGCCCTCGCAGAATTGAGGCTCAGAGAATCTGTACAAAAATGATGATAAATCTAAGCAACAAATATTGCTCTTCATCTTGAATCAAAGTTTCATACTTCTGTCAGAATCCAGGCAACTGTGGTATGCTGAGTAGGGTAAAATCTCAGACCCTTCTCTCCTTTTGATTCAAAAGGATTTGTCATAAAATTGCTTATGTCATTTATTCTTGGTCACATTGTTCTTATTTTTTAGTCACTTTCTCCAACAGTCTTCAGTCTCTTTCCCATGAACAAAACACAAGCAAACAAAGAAAATAGTAACTTAAAAATATTTGATCACATTTTTTCTATCTTAAAATATGTTGCTTAATCACAACAAAAAATACTTTATTGAATGCAACTTTTTATTTAATTGCATGTATGTTTATAGATGACAAGCATAAGGCACCTCAAGGTATCAAGGAATGTCAAGTCCACAGCAAGGTACTAACTCACGTGGATAAGAATGTGGCATTCAACGGTACAGAGAAGGCTAAAGAAGAACACCAGAATAGGTTGTAATCCTTTCCACTAAGCCATGCTGGGGAAATTTATTGGGAAGCATTCATTTTGAAAATATCAACAAAGATGATTAGAGAAAGATAGAGAAATTGGCACATAAGATGAAAGGAAGGACTAACGTCTTACAGATTGAAATTCTCCAAACAAATGAACAAAAATAGTTTATAATTTTGAAAGGTCCCTTACATGCACTGACCATAAACTAACATGTGTTGTTTATTCATTTATCAGGATAGTAGAATAGACTGTCATTTTGTAGAGGGGAAAAAAAAGACTCAGAGTAGGTCAGGAAGGAAATTTTTATATTCTAGCTATTATAATAACTAAGTACATGATCTTTAACAAAGCAACCTCCCTGTGGTTTAGGGATTTCCCTCATTATAAGCAGGAACTGAATTAAATGATCCCTAATTAAATGAATGGACCACATTTTACAAGAAATTACAGTTGTTCCAAATTATATCTCCATCCATCACTTTGTGTCCTGATTCTTAAACTCTCAATGAGAAATTGTGATATATATATATATATATATATATATATATATATATATATATATATATATANATATATATATATATATGACAGTATTTTGTTTAAAATAATTAACTCAAGTCTCCTAAAAGAGAACACATACCCAGAATGGTAAATGGAATATAATGCATGTTACATTCTGGCACAGTCTTGGTTAAGAACATAGGGGATTTTAGTTGCTTTATAGACTGATTACTTGTACCTGATGTGTATTAAGTGAGTCTCTGTTGGTCGTTATAATTTACAAATGGGAATATAGGATTTAACAGTTGTTCAGCTTATCTGAAATATAAATATAAATTTTCCAAAATCCTAATTTATTTCCTTTCACCTGGGGCAATTTCTTTCTCTGACAGTCTAGGAATAAAAATCTATTGTAAATGAATGGAGAATAACAGCATTGGTCATAATCATTTAGAAAAAGAAATGTGTGTAAGAAAAGCAATATAGCTTTACTCCTTTTAGCTCTAGTCCCATGATTCTCTTAGAAAACTGTAGCAGATTTAATAATAGTGTTTTGACTTTGCTATAAATCTCTGGCACCCCCAACTGAGCCACTGCAAGAAATAATATGATTGAAAATCAGTACACCTGTGTGTCAACAGAAAACCTGCTCTTTCTCTGGAGTCAGAAACAGATGAAGAGATTAAAATAAAGAGCATTATAGACACTGTGACTGTGAAGATTTGTAAAGGAAAGGGCAAACATATATTAATTATTGAAGTAGTTTTGCAATAAATCATAACAAGAGGACTATATTTCACATAACACCAAAGCACTGAATAAAACCAAATTTATTATAGAACACTTCCTAGATGCCTACCCAACAGTCATTTTTTTTTTTTCAAGGGACCACTCCTTGTGAAACTCCTAGGGTAGGAGACAATAATCTTCCTTACTGTTTCTATATTCTGAGATCAGAGTTTTACATTTTGACACATTTCAGCAGAAACAAATCTTCCTTTACAGAGTTTGGCCTATATAATGAGGATTTGGACATATTTTACAGGGTAAGCAAACATTAGCTGAGGATAAATATTTTTTATTAAAAAGTTAACAATTTTAACATTCTTACATTTAATGTTTATCTTCATAATAAATAATATAAGAAATATTTAACATCACATTTTACTAATGAGTAAACTGTGGGTAAGTAATTTGTTCAAGATAATCTTCTAAATAAGTAGTAGATAGGGTATATGTTTGTATTTGATTGTCGTACATCTATATAATGGAGTACTATTCAGCATTAAAAAGCAATGAGCTATGAAGGAATAAAAATTCACCAAACAATTTAAATGCATATTTCTATATGAAGAAGCCAGTATGAAAAGGCTCCATACTGTATCATTCCAATAATATGGCATTCTGGAAGGCAAAAACTACACTGGGAGGAGGGAGAGAAAAATCTAAAATATAAGGAATTTTTTTGAGTTCTATCCAGGGATAGAACTCAGGGCACTCAACCACTTAGCCACATTCCCAGCCCTATTTTATATTTTAATTATACACAGGATCTCACTGAGTTGCTTAGCACCTTGCTTTTGCTGAGGTTGGCTTTGAACTAGCAATCCTCCTGCCTCAGTCTCCATTGGGATTACAGGCATGTGTCACTGCACCTGGAAGGAAGTTTTTAAAGTAGTGAAACTATTCTGAAAATACTGTACTAGTGGATACATAGAATTTTACATTTACCAAAATTCACAGAATTATATAAGACACAGTTAAACTTATGGAAGTAATGACTTCATTTAATGATAATGTATTAATAGTGGATCATTAATTGTAACTAATATACCACAATAATGTAAGATGTTAATAAAAGCAGAAATTGCGTATAGCAAAGGGGTACATTTAGGAGCTCTTTGTACTATGTGCTCAATTTATCTTTAAATGAAAACCTGTCTGTAGAGATCTTTTTTATGATATAATGTCCAATTATTAAAGTTCCATTTGTTGTAAGACATGCTTTTGAAAGAAGGATTGAATCCTGACATACGTTGTAAAGTCCTCTTCTTTGATTTCCTTAACAAATTTGTTAAATATCAGTTGATTATATTTGCATGCATCTATCTTTGGGCTTTCTAATCTGTTTAGATGGTTGAATTTTTTACAAGTCTTAATTACTATAAATCTAGTAATTCTTAAAGTCAGGTAGTATCACTTCTCCAGTCTTTCTTCCTTCAATATTGTGCTGGCTATTCTGGATCTTTTGATTTCCATATAAACTTTAGAGTAAATGTGTCAACTTCTACAAAATAGCTTACTGAGATTTTGATTAGAATTTTGTTTAATATATAGATCAAGTTTGAAAATAAGCATCTTAACAAATGTTGTCTTCTTATACACAAACATAACATTTCTCCATTAATTTAGGTCATCTGTGGTTTCTTTCAACAGGGTTTTGTGATTCTTTTTATAGCTCCTATATATATTTTGTTAGATTTATATATAAATGTTTTATTTTTATTTTGCATACTATGGAATAAATAGCACCTTCCTAAATTCATTTCAAGCCCTAACTCTCAACATCATTATACTTGACCTTTAAGGAGGTAGCTAAAGTTGAATGAGGTTATAATCTAGGAGGACCAGTGCTTGTGTAAAAAGAGAAAAGAGATTGCTGGAGTGTGTTCACACAGAGCAAAGGCCATGAAAAAACGAAGTGAGAACATGGGCATCTTACAGTCAAGTGGAGAGGCCTCAATAGAAAATAAATCTTTCAGCATATTGATCTTGGACCTCTAGCCTCTAGTACTATGAAAAAACATAAACATTTGATGTCTAAGCCACCTACTCTGTAGTATCTTGTGTTGTGTTTTAAATTTCAAATTATAATTATTTACGACTGGCACATAGAAAAGCTGTTGGCTTTTATGTATTAGTCTTGGACCCTGAACTTTTTTGTAGTCATGTATTAGATCCAGGAATCTTTTTTTAGTTGATTCATTTGGATATTCTACTTAAATAATCATGTCACATATGAGCAAAGATGATTTCAGTATTGTGTATACCTGTATGCATTGTTTCAGTCTTGAAGCTTTGTATGCTGTAACCAAAATAAATTGATAAAATTTCTATATAGTAAAGTATTACATTTCCTATTTTATCACAATTTTAACCAAATTTCAGAAATGTTAATATTTTCATGTTGATAATTATTTGCTGTGTTGGACATTATGAGGCGATTACTTTAGAAATTAGATTGTAACCCAAACTGGGTCACTTCCTGACTGGATTAAGCGATTAACCTCAATACATGCTCTGTTAAATTGCAAGAAGCTTTGCCTGAATCCTTTAAAAAAAAAATAATGAGGAAATTCTTAGCCTCAATTATTCAAAGAAAAGCCACTCTGTGAAAAGACTGTGAATAGATTTTCTTTCTTCCCCATATCCATAAGTTGTAGAGTAAGAATTTCTGGACTTTTGATCATATAGTCTTACAGAAATAATCAAGTTCCATGATACGGTTTCATGAAATATTGGTAAAACTGGCTATAATGGATTGTGTGGGCAACTGAAAGTGATTCTCTCACTCATAGCTCTTGGTGCAGAATGTCTGCTCCAAGACATTTTCTCACTGTTACCCAAATTCCTGCAATTATCTTGCCAAGTGTCACCAGGATTACTTACAATTTCAGTGGTCATTCTGAAAGCTTTTGACTTCTCAAGTCAATATAATTAATAGAAGCCCAGAAAATAAGGAAGGGGCATTATCAAACAATCAGAAACAACTACCTTTTAATTCATCTCCCACTCATTTCTTGTGCCGCAAATGTTAAATCCTCCTTTAACTATCACCATTTTTTGTAGTTTCTGCCTACTCCCCTGCTCTCCTCATTCCGTAGAGAAACTACTCTTTTCCAAAGGTCATCTCCAACAGGTAACTATTTTAATAAGTGGCTCCCAGAAATTTTCAAAACATGTTTTGAAGTAACCCCAACTACTAATGTAAAAGATTCATTGTCTTCTGTTTTCATAATGAAAGATTAAAGATAATTTATTTAATAAATACAAATCAGTTAGAATGGGAATCTGCAGGCTTTGACATATCTAACATAAGTTCAATATTTTCAGAGAACCTTAGAAAATTGACAAGCTATGAAAAAAAAAAAAAACATAAATTTTCAGAACCATCACTGCACTCTGAAATAGAAACTATACCAAAAGAACATCTGCTAAGAATCAAAGTTCTTAATACAAAGTTCTACTATTAAGAATGTTTGTAGGGGCTGAGACTGTGGCTCAGCAGTAGCACGCTTGTCTGGAATGTGTGAGTCACTGGATTCGATCCTCAGTACCACATATAAATAAATAAATAAATGTCCATTGACAACTAAAAAAATATGGGCCTTGAAAGAGCAAATATCCATATGAATTGAATTAAAAAACTAAATTAATCTAAAATAAAATAAAGGGCTATAATGACATAAAAATCTACCTAATGTTGCTGTTTTAATGGAAAATCCAGCATTCAGGCATTCCCTGCCCTTTCATTACATTCTCAAGGAGAACTACATATAAATATAAATATGGTGATTACATTTCCTTTTAGAAAAAATGTCATTATTTATTCCAAAATCTCATTAATATAAAACAAAAGATTTCTCAGAACATTAAAGATCCTTGGATTATATGAATCTCTAAAGTTCCAGCTCTTCCTTCATTTTTCTATACAAAACTGTCACCTTGAAACCATTATCAACAGAACACTCTGAACAGAGGGGAGAGAGAGAGAGAGAGAGAGAGAGAGAGAGAGAGAGAGAGATAAAGAGACAGAGATATAAAGAGACAGAGACAGAGAGAGAGTGAAAGTCTCTTCTCCCACCATTTCAGGGATTTAAGATTATTCTAGATAGTTTCTATGTGAATAAATCATTGAGGCATGTGTTAGTCAGCTTTTTCATCACTTTGAACAAAAGACCTGACAGGAGAATTTAAGGAGTAAAAGTTTATTTTGAATCACAGTTTTAGAGACCTCAGTTCATAGATGGCCACCTTTATAGCTTTGGGCTCAAGATGAGACAGATCATTATGGTGAAAGGGCACTTCAGAGAAAAGCAGCTCAAGATAAGACAATAAGGAAGCAGAGAGAACTCCACTCACCAGGGACAAAATATAAACTCAAAACCCATGTCCCCATTGACCTACCTTCCCTAGACACACCCTACCTACAATTGCCATACAGTTAATCCATATCCATGGATTAATTTAATGACTATGTAATACCTCATAATCTAATCATTTCACCTGTGAACATTCTTGCTTTGTATTACACATGAGCTTTAGGGGGACACCTTAGAGATAAGGCATAACAAAGAGGTTTAGTATCTACTATCCTAAAATATAGAACCTTGGTATTTGAGGAAAAAACAGAAATAAAAAGTCAGTCTTATTTTCTCCTCCCACCATTACCCTGAAGCAAACCACTACAAAACCTGGATAATTCTTAATGTGTGTCCCTGTGTCTTCAGAGAGAAGCATATTCCTTTCCTTCTGATATAGGGAGGGAACTTCTGGAATGAGAGTCTTCCAACCTATTTCAGAGAATGTTCAACTATGAATTTACCATGCAAAAGCGGTTGTAAGACAATTGTCCAGCAGCTAACATTGTTTCCCATTACCTTCCCATTTGTGAAGCAAATCAGACAAAATAATGTGTTAAAGTTTTGGTATATTTAGTATGAAACTCACAATTCATCTGTGTCCTCTGTTTACATTAACTAATTAGAAATTTTAATGTTCATATTATAAATATGAAAGGTGATTTTTTATAAATATTTGATCATTTTTATAGGTATGATACTTTCAGAAATCAGGCTGTACATCCAAAGACAGCATTTCTCTGATTACAGTTGAAATGTTAACTTTTATTTCTTCCTGCTTCTATTTTTGAAATATGCTGAGAGAGAGAGAGAGAGAGAGA
This sequence comes from Marmota marmota marmota, assembly GCF_001458135.2. Taxonomy (NCBI): domain Eukaryota; kingdom Metazoa; phylum Chordata; class Mammalia; order Rodentia; family Sciuridae; genus Marmota; species Marmota marmota. The sequence goes on from NW_026000005.1 coordinate 6,593,256, forward strand.
GAGAGAGAGAGAAAAGAGAGAGACTAGTACTATAGCTCTAATTTGCCTTTCTTTTCTTCTTTTTTTTCTTGTGTGTGAATAAAAGTGGTGATAATTAAGTTTAAGTTGTACCTCACCTCCTTTTATGTGTGCACCTTCTCAGGTGCTCCATTACTGGTTAACCACTTAATGCTGGAGGATGGGAACTCCTGACACCATGTAACATCTCATTAGCATGAACAGCTGGAGCCTGAAATAGATGGCACCATAGGGACTAATTATCTGAAAAGACTTAAATAGCAAATACCTACCAGGATCTTTTTTTTTTTTTTTTTTTTTTTTTT
>NW_026000005.1:6595327-6609721 GCF_001458135.2 Marmota marmota marmota
AGGGAGGAGGGGGGAGGGTGGGGGGAGCGCAGTCTTTTTGCTATTCTTTAATAAAGCCTTCCATATTCCAGGCTACACTTGTGCTTTTCTGATGTTATACTTCAACATTGGGAAGCAAGGACTCAGGGTAAACAGCAGTAACAGAATCTAGCACATGTAAATAATGTTTGCAAAACAACTTCACACTTTCTGCAAAGTAGAACTGTGAACAAAAGGCCTTTGTTATTGAAAGGTTGTAAAGAAAAGCTAACTTGTCATTATAGATTTCACTATTTAAACCAAAAAAAATTAAAAAAGAAGTGAAGATATATATGATTATAATTATATACAAAGTAATCTTTATAGCTCTTATTAAAGGTGCAAAGTGTTTCAGAACAGTGTGATTGTAATGGTGTATTAGTCAGCTTTGTATCTCTGTGACCAAAATGCCTCACTAAAACAACTTAGGAGGAAAAGTTTATTTTAGATTCATGTTTTCAGAGGTCTCAGTCCACGGTCAGTTAACTCCATTGCTCTGGGCCTAAGATAAGAAAAAATACCATGGCAGAAGGGCATGATACAGGAAAACCACTCAGCTCATGGCAGCCCAGAGAGGAAATGACCAGCCAGTGACAAAGTATAATCCCTAAGGACTTGTCCCCAGTGACCTACTTCCTCAAGCCATGCCCCACTGATCTACAATTATTGCAAAGTAATCAAATTATTAATCCTTAAAATTGATTAATCCACTGATTATGTTACAGCTCTCAGAGTTGAATCATTGTACTTCTGAACATTCCTGCATTTCCACATGAGTTTTTCAGAGGTTATCTCATACCAAGCTTAAAGAAATGTTCATTTTATATGTCAAGTCATTGTGCCCAGATATTTTGTCAAACATTTTAAAAAATATTCCTGTAAAGGTGTTTTTGAATTATGTTAGTATGTAAATATGTAGACAATATTGTGAAGGTAGATTACCTTCTACAATGTGGTGACACTCACACAATCCATTGAAGTTCTTAATACAATAAAAATGGAGCAAGAGGGAATTTGGTCAGCAGCAGACTGCTTCCATTTGTTTTCTTTTGAATATTTGATTTAAAAAAAAATCTAGACTGTGTTTAGATTTGAAATGAAATTCTTCTGTGAGTATTCTGCCTACTGGTCTATTCTGCATAGTTTTTACAGATTTTCTATTTGCACCTCAGCAAGTCTTCGAACCAATTCCTTAAAATAAATCTCTCTACATATACACACCCCATTAATTTTGCTTCTCTGGAGAACTCTGCTGAATACAGTGAGTATATAAGTCATACTAGTCTCCGAACTGTTTGTCTTATCAGCATTTTTTATTTTTGTAATTCATACAATATTAAAGGGTAGGAGAATTTGAGTATTGTACCAAAATGTACACCATTATAATTAAGAAATGTTTTAGATTTTCTGGCTGTAAGTTAACAGGAAATATTTATTGTCTATTAAGAATGGTGCTTGAATAGCATTTATTAATTTGAGAAAATTATGATTAAAGTAAATTATACTAAGATGGGAATCCTAGGATGAACATGCAGCTGTTTGCTTGCATATTAATAGAAGAATATTTTTGTGAACTGATCAGATGTATGATTATTGAGCCACACCAAAAACTAAACATGATTTCAATCCATATGAAGCCATAGCAATGTGAAAAAAAGCTGAGAACAAGAAAAAAAATTTAAAAAATTGAGATATAGCAAAGCATCATAGAACTCTGTATTCATTAGTTGTAAAAATAAAGAATGGTCATTTTAGTGGGCTTTCTTAACAATCTGACCAGAACAACCATAGAGGAAAAAATATTTATTAGAGGGCTCATGGTTTTCAGGGGTCTTAGTCCACAGAAGGCTGGCTGTATTTCTGCAGGATCGAGGTGAGGAGGGACATTGTGGTGGAAGATTGTGGGAGAAGGATCCACCTTAGCTGATGATCAGGAAGGAGAGAGAGAGAGGGAGAGAGAGAGAGAGAGAGAGAGAGAGAGAGAGAGGCCACATTCCAGATTCAAATTATATACTCCATAGCCATTCCTTCAATGAACCACTTCCTCTAGCCACACCCATCTGCTTCCAGTTACCACAGTTAATCCTACCAAGGATTAATTCATTGATTAGATCAAGGCTGTAATCCGATCATTTATCCTCCAAACCTTCTTGCATTGTCTCACATGTGAGCTTTGTGGGTACACCATATCTAAACCGTAACAATTGTTATATTTGAATTTTGAGAATTTTTAATAGTTATTCTTAAAGAATGCAGGAACTAAAAACTACTAGAAGAGAAATTCCTGCTAAAATATAAAATGAAGACGTAGCAACAAAGAATTTTGGATAATTTGAATAATAATTTGCTCATTTATCACCAAATCATTTTATAGAATAAGAATAGTGTCTTTTGAAAAAAATTGAATCTTTTAACTTTCATTCACCTCCACTGTGAATCTCATTTCTCTTACTTTGTACATTATTTGGAATGAGGCCTAGGTGTCCTAGTCATAAGAAAACATGTACACAACCTATCTAGCAGGATATTCAGTTAGAGAATAGTTATCACTGGATAGAAAGGAGGAGGAGAAGATTTTTTGGAATACAAAAAAAAGGAAATACTTAAAAATAATTTTCCTCTTTTCTCTTACAGTCCTTTTATTTTGGCATTGATTATGGAGGATGTGACTTTTATGGAGGAAGATAATAGCAGAGAAAAAGTAAAAGCAAAAGCAGGGAGAACCTTGTCCAGTGTTTAATGGGCCATGGATATTGAATGTTTGTCATGTTTTGACTTAAAAAAAAATCTAGGAGACATCAAAAACTGCAGGAAGGTCTGATCTATTTGGTAAGATGATCAAGATTCCTGGAAGCACCATGGGGGAGAACATGCCTTGGACTGTGTTAGACACAAAATTGAGCAATTTAGTTTGTTCTTAATGGAAATAAGGAAGGGAGAGGGGGAGGAGAAGGAAAGAAGGGGATGGGAAAGAAGAGATAGAATGAGAATCTGATATATATTATTTGTGTATTTATAATGAAGAAATTAAAATTTCTTGCTCTACCTGGACACTAGTGGGAAAGGGGTACCCATGAAGGGAAAAATAAACCTAGAAAATTATTTAATATTAGAAGACATTGTGATAGATTATTAGCCAATTTAAAGTTCTTCTCATCTACTGATCCTATCACACTTTTTAACCCTAGACTTTCAGTTGGATTTGAAAACAATTAGGAAATTTAGATCAGTTACAATAACAAACACAAGAATATAGATTACTTTGTACAATTGAATTTCTAGTATAAGATACATTTAAATCCTTGAAAAGTTAGTCCATGTTCTGAAAAACCCCACTCTCTTCTTAGTACCTTTTCTAACATTTAGTATGATATTTAATATGTTTTAGATTGTGGACATGAGAAAGCATAGTTTTGTATAGATGGATTTGTTTAATTATAGAAGTCAATGTATCTCATAATCTCAATGATTAGAAACTCAATGGAAATATCACAGACTACAATTTCAGGTTGTTTTTACCATCTGACAATGAAGAGGATAGGTTATTGTGGATCTGAGAGATGAGCACTAATTTAGATAGGGTAATTAAAGAAGATCAGAGAAAAGGTAAAAGAAAAAATCATGATTTGTTGGAAGAAGAGTGTTCTAGCCCAGGTGCACACAACAGATGCCCTGATGCAAGACCACACTTTCTGTTTCAAAAATAATTTTTTGGAACAGAGTAAAGAGGCAGAGATGCCATCAGACAGGATGGGAAAAGGAAAATTGATGTGGGACTTTGTTCACATTTTAAAGAACTTTTACAGTTAATGAAGTGGGATACAAAGGAGGTTTTAAGCATAGGTGTTCTATCATTTTCTTTTCTTTTTAACATTTTCAAATATATGTAAGGGTAGTGAATAAGTAGAGAACCATTTGGAATATATAACTTGACTTTTTAAAATTTTTAACTTCCAGTTTTTACTTCTATATAGAGAAATAATTATTTTTATCTAGACTCTGTGTTCTGTGAATGTGCTCACCTCTTCTCTGGTTTTAATAGTTTTTCCATAACTTCTGCATTTATAAACAGTAATTCATATTGTATGTGAGTAGAGACAGCTTAAGTTTTTGTTATAATCTGAATGAAATTTATTTATTTATTTTCCTTGCCTTGAAGAGTACCTGAGACACTCTAATACAATGCTGAATAGTAGTGATGAGATGAAATACTTTCCCCTTGTTACTGATTTTAGGGGATTTACTGATTTTAAGTCTAGAATAATCCATATATTTCCTGATGAAGTATTCTCTTTTATGTGCTACTGGATTTGATTAGGTCCTATTTTGCAAGCATGTTTTTATAATGGATATGTGTCTATATATATATATTTTTTCTTTTTTCCTTGCAATGTCTTTGTCTTTTGTTTGTACAGGACTGCTCTGGCTTTATAAAATAAATTTGAAAGAGTTCCCTCCATCTTTTCTAAGATAGCATTCATAAACTAGGTATTATTTCTTTCTGAAATTTTTAATATAATTCTCTTATGAAACCATCTAGGACATGAGCTTTCTGTATTGTAAGAATGTTTGACATAATTTTTCTAAAAAAAATATTCCAGTCATGTGTTTCTGAGTAAGCTCTGATAGTTTGTGACTTGCAAGGAATTGTTCACTTCACATGGATTGTCATATTTTTGGAATATACTTGTTTATGAAACTCTACTATTATCCTTTTAAGTTGGTGTTTTTTTAGTGATGTCTATTTCCTTTTTCATATTGATAATGTTTGTTTTATTCATTTCTATTCAACTATCTAGTTTGATAAATGCATTCAATGTAAAATCTCAAGGGGGTAAATCCATATTTTTGATAGCCATGTATCAGATTGACAAAATGTGCAAGTTTAAAGTTTTTAAAATAAGGAACTGTTTTTGGAAAGATTAAACTTTTCTCTTCAAGCTATATTAATTGTTTTAGGGATTTTTTAGAGTGATCATGCTCACACATATTAGGGCCCAATTTTAATTTCTACACATCATACAGAAGCATTCATATTCATCAAAATGTATCTATGTGGTATTTGTCTTATGTTATTTAAATGTTCAGATAATAGAATTATGCTCTTTTTCATTATCAGTGAAAAAGTGAAAAATGAATAATTTTCCTTTCTGATTTCTCTCTTTCTACAATGACAAGTATCCCAAGAGAAATATTGAACATTTTTATGAAGATTATAATTCTCTATAATTCTTGTCAAGGACAAACTTTCTAGGGAACATACAAAAAATTCAAAAAATCAGAACTCCTTACCAAGTAACTTCAAATATGAACATATGGGAAAATAGCAGAAATGTGTTCTTGTGAATTTTCTGTCTGAGGAAATGCAAGACTGTTTCCACTACAGCATATCTGTTGGGAGATTTGCAGATAGAATAGTTCCTACCATTATATCTCTTGCCAAATGGGACGTGTATTGGATTCATTAGTCTATCTTTAAATTATTCCTTTATTACTTGTAAAGAAGTTGAAACAGATTGAAAAAAGACTATTCATGATGTAGAATATTATTCCTGGTCTTGATTCCAAGCAAACTCAGAATAATCTGACATACAAGTAAGAGAGTACAAGCTCAGTATAATTACACACCTTGGGTACATTGACTTTTCATTACTTTCACCATGGCAGGTTTGGTACACTGAGGCGTCATGACCGGTTTTTGCAGTATTTTCCTATCTAAAGTCCATCACACATGTATTTTCTGAGCAGTTTATATTTTCTCCTAAATCAAAATACCTGACCTAAAGTAAGTAGTAGTGTTATTCCCATTATTTTCTGTTTTTACTTCAACTATATATAAATCCTAAAATTTTTGAAACTAATTATTTATAGTTTGTTTCCAGTATTTTGCTGCTCTTGGTATATCAGGTTTATATTTAATATCACGTATACATTATGAATACTTGTATTCCCAGGATAAAAGTAGATGGTTTGGCATAAAAAAAATGGCCAACAATGTGAGCAATGAAGCTGTGTAGGGAACACTGATCTTGAGGCCCTGCAGTCAGAAGCAGTTTTTCATTCCCCACAATAAACCACTTCACATATGCTCACAGAAAGCGAAGGTCAGACATTTCTAACTCACATAAAATTCCTAAGTGGTACATCACACATATTAGCAAACACATTTTCTTTGGTTGAATACTTTATATGTTGGGCATTGTTTTTATTTTTTATAAACCCATTAATTTCTTTCTAAAAAATATAAGTAATGGGTAGCATTCAATAGTGAGTTCTAGCAAGCTAAAATTTGGTCTATAGGAAGAGTTTTGAGATGAATTCTCATGGATTGACTGAATATTTTCTTAAATTTTCTTTACTTTAAGAGCCCACGTTCTACTCACCTCTCTCTTCCTTCTTCTCCCTGGTCCACTCACTTGTCTTTCTCTTTCTGCATAGTACTTTGCCATTCAACTGTGACAAACACATCTGTAATCAAATCAATCACAACAGCTGATTCTTCAAGTTGCCTTTTTTTTTTTTTTTTTTCTATACACAGTAGAATCTTTCATACTAGTGTCTGGGTCTTGCAGACAGTGATTGCAGCATCTGTTTTATTCTTTTCATAACTTTAATACTAACATAAAATTAAAAATTTTATCTTATTTGAGTTCTGTATTTACAACTCATGTTTTTTTTTTATTCAAACTATCATTCCAAGATTTTATCATTATTAAATATATCAGCTATTCCTATTAAAGTATTTACCAAGAAGGGATGGTACATAACACTAAATATTAGAATAAAAATCCTAATTTAAATACAACTCTGAGCTAAAGTATGATCTCTCTCTAGATCAAATAATTTCACTATCTTAAAAAAAGTGTACTCATAGGGTCCAGCATAAGATATAGTTTTGTTTAAATCAGACATTTGGTTTTCCTTAAGGTTTCATGATGAAATAATAATAATTTTAGTCTTTACAAATACCCTATTATGAACACTCTCTAGGAGGGACACATATTGTTATCTTTCTTTTGCAATCTGTAGAATTTATTATATTGATAATTACTGAAGTATAACAGAGGCTTTTATGATAGTATTTCACTTGTTTTCATAAAGTTTCTTTAATAAGTCTTCTTAAATTAAGTTAATTTTACTTCATATAGAGAAAAATAGGATTTCCTTTTTATCATTGTTCTTTAATATTACTAAATTATTGAACAAATATAACACAGAAAATGCAAACATCATATTAAAATGTGTATGTCCACTTGCTCTCTGCTGTCCAGAAGCCTGTCAAGCTTACATTAAGAGATAGTTTGTGGACTGGGGATATAGCTCAGTTGGTAGATGCTTGCCTTGCATGCACAGGCCCTGGGTTCAATTCTAGCAACACACACACACACACACACACACACACAAAATATACCTTGTTGTGGCTTTACATGAAATGAATGATTATTTCAGGATTTCTGTTATAAATCTGCCCTTTATGACTAAAAGTCTTTACCTAATCAATTGGAAAATATGTTTCCAAATATGCATTTTTACCCTTGTATAAGTCAGTCAAAGAAAAAGAAGACAAGTAATTTTTTTCCTTATGAAAGATTCAAGTATGATTGAGAATGACTGTATGCCAACCTGAGCCAGATGTTTGTCAAATAGTAGTAGCATCATGCACTCATCCCAGTTAGTATCAAGGAGTAACCCTGTATTTCAGAAAGGATTGTTTATCTTCCTTGTTCTATAAGCAGAGTATTTATGTGATGTTCAAAATCATACTAGGAATTATAGTGCAGTTTTAAACTAAATGAAACCTGAATCTAGATCCTGAAGAAATTTTTATAATTATGTGAATTTCTCTTAATATTTCAAGAGATTGAGAATACCTTAAAAATATGAACAGGCCATATTTCTTTGTAGCTCCTTTGTTTGTCATATATATATATATATATATATATATATATATATATATAATATTATATTATACATATAATATTGAAGGTTTTAGTACTGTATTATTTTTTTTTACTCAAAACTATCATTTTTATCATTTTTAGTACTGTATTATTTTTATGAATGTATAAAATGAAAGCAATTTAATTTAGGGATGTATTGTTATGCTTAAGTTGCCATAATTAATAGACTATGTGATTTAAATAACAAATGTGTGTTTTTTCATACTACTGAAGTTTTGGGTTTCCAATGAGGACTCTCTTCTTGACTTGTAGAGGGCTGCTTTTCTTTAGACCTCACATAGATTTTCCTGGAGAAAATTTCAAGTGAGAGAACAAGGAGAGGGAGAAACAAGTTCTCCAGTATTCTCATAAGGATACTAACTCTTAAGGCTTCATTTAGTTACCTTATCTTTATGTAGGTCCTATCTCCAAATACATTCATACACTGGGGGTCAGGATATAAAGTTAGGGAGGCAATTCATTCTATGACAGGTAGATTTGACCCAAGGAAAACAAAAATAATAGAAATATTTAAAATTTTGTTCCCCCCCTTACCTCACAGAACTTTTTACTGTTAAAGAGTTTTTATGAATTTTTACCTTAAAACTACTATATAAGGTTGGGCGCGGTGGTGCACATATAATCCCCATGGTTGGGGATGCTGAGGCAGGAGGATTGCAGGTTTGAAGTCAGCCTCAGCAATATAGTGAAGCCCTAGGCAACTTAGTGAGACCCTGTCTCAAAATAAAAAATAAAAACGGGCTGGGGATGTGGATAAGGGGTTAAACACCTCTGGGTTCAATCCCTGGCACCCTCCCTCCAAAATACCATCTATGCTGTATTCAAACTGAGTGTCAAGTAAATATGAGTTTGATTTGTGCATATTTTCATCAAGTTGGTATGAAATCTTTAAAAACTCAAAGCTATCTATTGAATCAACATTGCATGTAAGTTCAAATGAAATTATTTATATGCTAAAAGAATAAGGTGTTGTTATATACTTGGTTCAAATGGAGTTGGTTCTTCAAGGCATCCCAAATTTCTTGCAGTTAAAAAAAATATTAAATGTCAAGAGAATTTCAATAGGTTTGTATTAATTTAATAAGCAGTGATAGATTTACCTGAGTTTCAAATCCACTATCCCTTGTATGTCCTGTGATAATAGAGATGATTCATGTAAGTATTTCTCCCTTACTTGCATGTATGCCTATGTCAAAATGAAATCTGCTATTATGTATATTCATAATACACTAATAACCATTAAAATATGTTTTCCTTGTTTCTTGGCCCAATATTCAGCAATATCAGTAGAAAATTATAATGATATCAGGGGAAAAGAGGATACTGAAGAAGCAGAGACTTCTATTTCTGTTTTTGACATGCTTATCTGCTTGGGCTCTGCCACAGTCCGGCTGCAGCAAAATAACCAGGGGGTGACGAATAACTTGTGTACGTTGATACAGCAGGAGTAGGAGCCGTTTATTGTAGGACAGGAGCAGTATTTATACATTCCACACAGCTTATCTAATTAGCATAAACTAGATACATCAGTCAACCAATCAGGAATCTCTACACTTAATGGCTCGCTTTTGTTACTTCTCAAACCACTCCCTCTGGCATTTTGCCAGGCACCATCCAGACTTGTTTACGAACTCTAACATTCCCCTGGCAAAATGCCAGGTGTTATTTTGACTTGTTTACAGACTCTAACAGGGCTCCTGGAGAGTGTATGACTGTTTTTCCACATCCCTCAACTCCTACCCCTGGTGGGTATAGCAAGTCCTACCTCTCTGTGAAAGACTTATCGGGAGGGCTGAGTGAGTAGCTCAGTGGAGCACTTGCCTAGTATGTATGAGGTCTTAGCTTTGATTCCAGTACCATAAATACATACATGATAAATAAATATAACAAAATAAAATATCTATTGGCAGCTCTCTGTGATTCACAGTGAAGTGCTTGTAGATGCTTTACTATAGCACATTTCTTTTCTCAGGCGGGTTTGTTGATGATGGTAATTTGCAATTTGTACTAGGCATCTCTCCTTGAGTACATTCCCAACTGTGAGTTTAGTTGTACCCTGCAAGTAGCTATTAAGTTTGTGTGCCAGATTGCTTCCAATGAGGGCTTTCTGGTGAGTGCAAAACAATTCACATTTCCTATAACTTTCCAGTAAGCAAGGTTGACAGTAAGCAACTCCTTTTCCTACTTTTGCCATCCTGATCCTAGCCTCATTAGCTTCCATCAGATTCCCTTGTCCTCACAACAGCCTTTTCTTTACCTATCCACCTTGGCTTTTTGACTGTAAGTCACTTGTGTCTAGGGACAACCCCACAAACTTCTCTGGCATTGTGTGGGGTGCAACCATGCTGTTCCCAGTTAAAAGTGAGAAAAGAATTAGAGACCATTACCCTTACTGGCAGTGGGCTTGTTCAATAATGTGTAGTTCAGGAACACTGTAAGTGAATTTTGCATTCCAGTCTCTGCAGTTCTGACTGTGGTGGAAGTCATGCTTCGTTTGTTGGATGACCGAATAATTTTTGCTTTTGTGTTTCCTGTGCTTTGCATGTACCTGTGTAATCATGAAATTATAGAAGTCAAACTTTGTCTTATAGGACATATCTTAACAACTAGAAGAATTATATGGAAAGGAAAGATATCTCAAACTCTGATGACAAAATAGTCAAAAAATTAGAGAACAATTTGATTTATGATGCATGTCAAACATCATTAAACAATCATCAAATATCATTAAAGATTTAATGGATGCTTAATACTTCTAAATACCCAAAATGAAAAACAATAGAATGTTTCAAAACTAAAATTATTGTATTACAAGTGAATCTATATATTAATGCATATAATCATAAACACAAATGTACCAATCCCTTGCTGAGTGCCACTTCTGTGCAGGTCTGGTATTATATACATGATTTTATGTAATCACCATAACAAATTATAGACAAGGAATTATCATTCTCATTTTATAGATGATAAAACCAAGATTTAAATAATTCGTCTTGGATTATGCAAAATCCAATCATGAAAATAATTACTTTGTGATTATGTTTTAAATTATAAGTAACAAGCAGGGATTATTAGAATATATTTTAAAATAGTATATAGTATTGTATTACTTCAAAGACTGTGAGCCTATCTACTAAGGTATATCTGGAGTAATATAGTGTAGATGAGGCTGCTATATTTTATCCAGTTATTAAATCATTACTGTTATGGTTTAGATCTGGACTGTCCTGCAAAAAGGATTGTTCCCCAATGTAGCAATATTCAAAGTTGGGGCCTTTGCAAATGACTGGATCAGAAGGACTCTACACTCATTAGAAGATTATTCCATTTATAACAGAATAAACAAGTGGGGGATGGTGAAAACTTTAGGCAGGTGAAGCATGTCAGGAGGAAGTAGATGACTAGGGACATTATCTTGGGGACTATATTTTCTCCCTACCCACTTCCTTTCTCTCCGCTTTCTGACTCTTATGAGCTTTATAAGCTTTCCTTCCCCATACTCTTCAGCCATGATATTTCTATCATGGAATCAGCTGACCATGGACTGAAACATTTGATAACATGAGCCCAAATAAATCCTTCCTCCTTTGAATTGTTTTCTCAGGTATTTGTCACAATGAAGAAGAGTCGTCACACAGTTATCTAGAAGAGTTTTTCCAAGGGAGCATAATTAAATATCTTCGGATTTCTATTTAAAATATTATTTGAAAATAACTTTAAGGTGGAAGTTTCAAAATAGTACAGAATCATTGTGTACACTTCACTTGTTATTGTTTTTCTTCATTATTAGAGAATAAATTGTAGAAAAGGTGTCACATTGCCTTTTAATACTTCAGTTTGTATTTCTTCAATGCAATATACCACTCAAAGTTGGGAAATCAGCATTGATTCTATAATATAATTCAATCTAAATCTCATCCATTGTACAGATAATTTCTTTACAGTTCAAGGATCCAATGTAGGTCACATGTTACATTTTGTTGTCACTTTGTTTTAATCTTTCTTATACTTTGGCTCTGGAATGTTGCCAAAGGCTCATTTGTTGGAGGCTTGCTCTTTTGCTGGTAGCACTATTGAGCAGTTGTAGAAACTTTAGGAGCCAGGAGCTACTTGGATGAAGCAGGTCATTAGGGGCATGTTTTGAAGGGTTTATTTTGTACCTGGCACCTTGTGTGTGCCCTCTTTCTTCCTGTCTCTCTGCTCCCCCTTTTCTGACTGCTGTAAGGTAAGCCACTTTGTTTTAACATACCCTCCCCCACTGTGATGTTTGCCTCACCACAGGCTGGTATCAATGAAGTCTAGTGACCATCTACTGAAACTTCTGAAGTGAGACAAACCAAATCTTGACTCTTTCAAGTTGTTTATGTCCAATGTTTCATAATGATGAAAAGCTTACTTTTTTTTTTTTAATCGGCAACAGTTTCTTATTTATCTTGCATGATCTTGATAGAGTTGCAGATCCAGGACAATGACTTCTTCTTTTAACAGATTTAATTTTTAAGCCAGTTTTATGTTCATAGTAAAATTAAATGGAAGTTACAGAGATTTCCCCTATACCCTCTGCCCTAACACATGGGTAACTTTCCTAATTATCAGCTGATAAACTTTGCTTCACTTGTTTTCTAATTCATTTGTTCATTAAAGTCCACCAAATTCAGCTGAAATAAAAAAGACAGTATCATAATCTAATTTAAACAAAATAATTTAAATTCACATATCATTATTATATAGGTATCTTTACTTCTTTCGAAAATATTCAAAATGTCCTACATGTAATATGACACAATTAAGCTTGCATTTTTTTTGGAAAGTTTATATGAGAACAATTAAAGAATGATTTTTCTCATTGAAAGTTATGGGTAACTTTTGTTCCTAAATAAAAAGTTATGAAAATGTTTGAAAAGGAAAAGAAGATGCATAATGTACAAGGATAGAATATTTTCTTGGTATATAGTGAGGAATACATATGTGTATTTGATTTCTTAAGCACTTGGACAAATCAGTACATTCTTTTGGTGAAGTAAGGAATGACAAATCCTATTAGAAACAGGATACCTATAACATCGCAATACGTTTTTGCACATATAATGAAGACATTATATTTATAATTAATATTTGCCCTCATATATTTTACTATTACATAAGCGAGACACTAAAGCAACAGAAATATAAAGATAAAAAACACTAAGAAGAATGAGTCCCTACATAGCAATCATGTATTTAATTGCACGTTAAAAGTTAGGAGCTGTGTTATAACTGAGTTTTAAAATATACGATTGTATGGAGCAAGGGAATAGAATCTAAGAGATAATTCTAGAAGTCATTATTAAATTAATTACTTAACTTTATATAAGGTGATGTTAAAAGTAGAATGAGATCACAGAAATTTGCTGCAACAAAGAATAAGCAGTCATTGCTCTAAAATAGGGGAAAGAATTGACCCATGGTGAGTGTGATAGCTGATTTAGGTTGGGCTTCTGTGGTTAATAACCATCAGGTTTTTCATAGGTCTATGTTTGTGTTCTGCAATTCCAAATGTATTACTGCCATAATTTTTATTTTTATTTTTGGATGTGTGCCACAGTCTGGCTGGGCACAATTCGGGAGCCACTTGTCAAAAGAAATGAACTTTATTTTTAGAACACACACGCCACACTACACAGCTCTTCAGGAAAAACTCTCAGAGTCCAACTGCCACCACCAGCTTCCCACAAGCCTCTCAACCTCCCCCACTCCTCCTGCTCTTGAGGCCGATTGGCTGGATCGGTGGGCAGAGCCAAAAAAAGTCCCCCAATGAGCAGCTCTGTGGTCTGAAAGGGCAGGGAAACAGCCCAATGAGCATCACCACAGAGGAGCCAATCAGTTGGCAGCTAGAAGTTTGCTGTGAGCCAATCATCAGCTGGCAGCTGGAAGTTTGCTGGCAGCTGGAATTTTGCTGGGGCCCCTTCAGCTGTGGCTCTCAACATCTCTCCCTCTCTGTTTAAACAACAAGCATGTGGCTCAGGGACCGTGCCTGCCTTAGGTTGTCCAATAGTACACATGGTCCTTACCCGTCATTGGATGAGCTGACCTCAAGGCATCAACCTCCTGTCTTAGGTTGGTACCACATTGCAATTGGATCTTACCCGTCATTGACTACAGGTCCAGCATACAGCCACACCTGTGGATAGGTCTTTGTACCAGTGTGTGGGGGGGTGAGGTTCTTTGCCTCACCTCTGTTGGCCCCCAAATTTTAGCTGAATGACCATGACAAGCAGAAGGGAGGAAGATACACCAAGCCAATTGACGGCTCATTTGGGAAAAATTGTACCACCGATGACACCATCAGCAAAAATACCCCAACACTACCACAAGTCGCTGCACCAACAGATAGTTCACAATTCATACAAGTGAGTTCACAATGCATACAAGT
>NW_026000005.1:6611903-6712187 GCF_001458135.2 Marmota marmota marmota
CTCCTTGTATTACCTTAGATAATTGACCTTGTAAACCTCCATGTCCTTGTAAAGTCTTCCATGCCCTACCACATCTACAGCAATTTGTGCGTATACGCCAGGATCATATGAAATTTGTTGCTGCTGATCCTCATAAGGTCCCTTTCCTAACAACATATCTAGATTTCTCTGATGATAACCAGCTGGTTCATTTCACCTAGCCGTCTCCTTGCAAAATTCCTCATTGGCAACCTTCCATAACAGGTATTGTCCTCCATTTAGCACAGCTTTACACATATTAGCCCAATCTGCTGGCGTCATGTTCAAGTTGTTAATGGATTCGACCATGCTTACAATGAAGGGTGCTTGAGGACCATAGGTTGTTATAGCCTCTTTTACCTGCTTCACTGTTTTGAAATTTAAAGCATTATGAATTCGCTGCCCTCCTGCCTCAAATACAGGGCATGTTAATATTTGAGATCCTGTCTCAGGATCCCATCTATCAACTGTGGGGGTTGGGGGCCTCCCAGCATATGGAGGTGGCCTTGTTGGTTGGACACTTACGTCCTCTGGTGATAGAAAGGTGTTAGTAGCAGTCTCCTGTAGAGGTGGCGCTGTTGGTTGGATACTATCGCTCTCTGGTGATAGAAAGGTGTTAGTAGCAGTCTCCTGTTGTAACTTCCTCCCTGATGGCTTTTTCTGCTCTAAACTTTCTTTCTCTGTCTGACTAGCTTGAGAGGCCTTCTCTTTTACTTGAATTTTTTCCTCAGTCTGACTAGCTCGAGAGGCCTTCTCTTTTACTTGAATTTTTTCCTCTGTCTGACTAGCTTGAGAGACCTTCTTTTTTACTTGAATTTTTTTCTCTGTCTGACTAGCTCGAGAGACCTTCTCTTTTACTTGAATATTTCTACTATAACTATAATACAACCCAACAAGACAACGCCAAACAAAACTGAAACAGAATGAAACAAAATTGGAACAACAGAAAATCATTATAGCCTTTCTATCCTCCTGAAATGTCCATCAGTCCTTTCTCCCTATCTGTTCCTCAGATGTGAGCGGTTTTTCTTCCATCTTACACATCTCCAGGGACAGGCAACTTAAAACAAAAGTGAAGCAAAACAAAAGAAGAATCTTAAAATGGCTACCCATCCTCTCGCCCTGCCCTCAGGGGCAAGCAGTTTACCTTATCACTTACCCTAAGTCATTCCCCGTACGGGCCGCCAAATGCCGCTGTCTGGCTGGGCACAATTCGGGAGCCACTTGTCAAAAGAAACGAACTTTATTTTTAGAACACACACGCCACACTACACAGCTCTTCAGGAAAAACCCTCAGAGCCCAACTGCCACCACCGGCTTCCCACAAGCCTCTCAACCTCCCCCACTCCTCCTGCTCTTGAGGCCGATTGGCTGGGTCGCGTGGGCAGAGCCAAAAAAAGTCCCCCAATGAGCAGCTCTGTGGTCTGAAAGGGCGAGGAAACAGCCCAATGAGCATCACCACAGGGGAGCCAATCAGTTGGCAGCTAGAAGATGCTGGGGCCACTGTGAGCCAATCATCAGCTGGCAGCTGGAAGTTTGCTGGCAGCTGGAAGTTTGCTGGCAGCTGGAATTTTGCTGGGGCCCCTTCAGCTGTGGCTCTCAACAGATGTGTTTACATTCCCTTTGTGTATCATTACATCTTTGACATTATATTATTCTGAGCTATGCTATAATGAAATGTGAAAAAATAAAATTCCTTTTTAAATCAATGGCATACTTAATTTCCCTAATAAATTGACAAAAGATATTTAAACTTTCAATTAAATTGCTAGATGTGTCAAGTAAGACCCATTCCTTTCCATTAAAGTAAATAATAATACAGTATTAAATCTGTATGAGCCAATAGACAAAACTTTTCTTATCTGGAAAAGTTATATGAGTAACAGTTATATGAGTAACTTATATGAGTTACCAGTTGATTATTTACTGAAAGATATAAGAAAGATATTGTAAAGTTATTGGTAAAATGATCCAGAGTCTATATAACAAGAACCTTCAAATACCAACTTAGCTATAAAATAAATGATGTGCTTATTTGTTACATGAAAGACATATGTTACTGTGATTTTAAAATGGCTCATTAAATCTGAAAACACAAAATGCAATCATTTTACTATAAATATGAATCTGCAAACCAAGATGTAATGTATATACAGAATATTCCAACAATGAGTAACCATAATAGTTGACAATAAGACATTCCCAATCATACACGATACTTAACAAAAATTTATAAGGTCACATGTGATAATGCTTAGTAATTTTATATGTAGTGTGATTTTTTCTTAGAAAAGCAATTGGATAAGAATTAAACATGTAAATCAACTCACGATGAGATATCACCTTACTTTATTAAGAATGACTATTATCAAAAAGATTGAAAGTACTGTGGAGGATGTGGAAAAATGGAAACACTGCAGACAGTTGTTGTGAGTGGAAATTAGTCCAGTCATTGTGAAAGACGGAAAGGATAACTCTCAAAAGATTAAAAATAGAACTGTCTTATGATCCAGTATTTCAACTGCCTGGTATGTACAATGGTAAGGAAATCAACGTTTCTGAACAGACACTTCTCAGAGGAGGATATACAATCAATTAACAAATACACGAAAAAATGCTCACCATCTCTAGCAATCAGAGAAATGCAAATTCAAACCACTCTAAGATACCATCTCACTCCCTTAAGAATGACAGCCATTATGAAGTCAAACAATAACAAGTGCTGGCGACTATGTGGGGAAAGGGGTACACTTGTACATTGCTGGTGGGACTGCAAACTGGTTCAGCCAATTTGGAAAGCAGTATGGAGATTCCTTGGAAAGCTGAGAATGAAACCACCATTTGACCCAGCTATTCCCCTTCTCACACTATACCCAAAAGACCTAAAAAGAGCATACAACAGGGACACAGCTACATCAATGTTCATAGCAGCACAATTCATAATAGCTAGACTGTGGAACCAACCCAGATGCCCTTCAATAGATGAATGGATAAAAAAAATGTGGCAATTATACACAATGGAATATTACTCAGCACTAAAAAATAACAAAATCATGGCATTTGCAGGGAAATGGATGGCATTAGAGCAGATTATGCTAAGTGAAGCTAGCCAATCCCTAAAAAACAAATGCAGAATGTCTTCTTTGATATAAGGTGGGCGACTCAAAACAGAGCAGGGAGGAAGAGCATGAGAAGAAGATTACCATTAAATAGGGACGAGAGGTGCATGGGAATGGGAGAGAGAAGGGGAATTGCACAGAAGATGGGTAGGAGACCCTCATGGTTATTCAAAATTACATATAAGATGGTGTGAGGGGGAAGAAAAAAGAGAGAGAAACATGTCACAGTAGATTGGGTAGAAAGAGGTGATGGGAGGGGAGGGGAGGGGGGATAAGAAGGGTAGCAGAATACAATAGACACTAGTATGGCCCTATGTATAAACGTGGCTGTATAACCAATGTGATCCTGCAATCTGTACACGTGGAAAAATAAGATTATGTACTCCATTTGAATCAAATGTATGATATATCAAGATCATTGTGATGTTTTGAGCAACTAATAAAAAATTTTAAAAAAAAGAAATCAACGTTTCGAAGAGACTCCCACTCTCATGTTTACTGCAACACTATCCACCATACCTAAGAAATGAGAACAACCCAAGTGCCCAACCTACATGTTTCTGTATGTGTGTAACACATACACACACACACACACACACACACACACACCATTGAACACTACTCAGTCATAAATATAAAAAAATAAAATTGCATCATTTGCAACACGGATGGAGGTAGAGATCATTACATTAATTGAAACAAGTTAGACACAGAATAGGCACAGAAAGACAAGTACCACGTGATCTTAATCACATGAGGAATCATTTTTAAAAACTTCATCTCAAAGAAATTGAAAGTAGAATTGCCATTAGTAAAGACTGGGAAGAACAAGAAGGAGTGAGGAATGAACAGGTCGAGCAATAGTTTCTAAGAGTTAGATAGGAGTAAGAAGCTTTGGTGTGCTCTGCACAGTGTGGCAATTTTAGGTAATAATGTACTTCCATTTTAAATAGCTAGAAGAAAGGATTTTGAATGTTTTAATTAAAAAATGCTTAATATGTGAACAGGCAATATGTTTGCCCTAATTTAACTTTGTGCTAAGTATACATGAAATGAAAAATCACATGGTACACCACAAATATAAACAATTTTATGCTTTTTTATGTATCAGATAAAATTATTTTAAGAGAAGAAAAATTTAAAAAATAAAAAGGAACTATTCATGTTTATTCATAAAAAAAGCAGAATTAATTATTATTTTTGTATAATTTTTAAAAGTGTTAATATTCTAACATAACAGTAAGGTGCATGAAAGTATTTTTGCAGAGTCTTAAAAGCCCTTTCAATAATAATTATGCTTCAATTGACAGGACCAAATGACTTTTCCTTATTTTATGTTCTTTTTACATTTTTTTGTGCTTCTATCTTTTGTGCCTCTTTACTTTTCTTCTTTCTTCTTTATTAACCTTTCATAATTTTCTTTTTTAAGCTTTCCTATACTTGCAAAATTTTTTCATCACTGTAATATAAAATTTTGTATGACTTTCATAGTACATATTCATTTTCAAAATAGTGTGTTCATTGTGGCATATTCATACATGTATATATAGATAATTTGATGATTTCGTTACCCAGCACCTCCCCTTGACCTCCCTTCATATCTTTTAACATGATCCTCTCCAATTCCATCCATTTTCTGAAAATGCATATTTCCGTTGTTATTTATGGCTGAATAAAAATATATTGTACACCATGTTTTCCTTACTCATTTATCTGTTGATGGACACCTTGATTGATTCAGTATCTGAGTTGTTGTGAATTTTGCTTCAATTATAATGGTAAGTTTGTGTTTCTAAAGTATGTTGAATTTAATCATTTTGTTTATTTAAATTACAAATACTGACTGATATACCTATATTACATGGTAATTCTACTTTTCATTTTTGAAGGAGCTCCAAACTATTTTCCACTGTGGCTCTATTGATTTATATTATCCTCCATCAGTGTATAAGAGTATATTTCTTTTCATATCCTTACCTTTATTGTTCTTTGTATTTTTGATCATTGCCATTCTGACTGGAGTAAACTGGAATTTAACTGTAGTTTTGACTCATTTCCCTGATGGCTAATGGCTAAAACTGTTGAACATTGTTTTTTTGTTGTTGTTGTTTTGTTTTTTGGTTTTTTTTTTAGTTATGAGCCAATTTTACTTCCTCTTTTGAGAAGTGTCAGTTTTCAGTACATTTGCACATTTATTGAGTGAATTATTTGGTTTTATTTTATTGTTATTGTAGTCCAAATTTTTTTGAGTTTTTATATATTCTCAAGAACATCAAAAGTCTTATTGTTCATGAATGGGCAAAATTAATATTGTTAAATGGCCATATTACTATAAGTACTCCACAGATTCAATGTAATTCCCATCAAAATACCAATGACATTTCTCATAGAACTAGAAAAAACTCCTAAAATTAATGTGGGGAAAAAAAAAAAAAAACAAGAAACAGAATAGCTAAAGCAAACCAGAGCAATGCTGAAGTCATCACAATACATGATATCAAATTATACTACAGAATCAAAGTAACAAAAACAGCACAATCTTGGAAGTAAAACAGACATAGACCAGTGTAATAGAATAGAAGACTGAAACAAATCCACACATAATTGAGTCATCTGATTCATGACAAAGGTGCCAAAGGCATACATCAGAGAAAAAGCAGGCTGTTCAAAAATGGGTGCTGAGGGGCTGGGGATGTGGCTCAAGTGGTAGCGTGCTCGCCTGGCATGCGTGTGGCCCGGGTTCGATCCTCAGCACCACATACAAACAAAGATGTTGTGTCCGCCGATAATTAAAAAATAAATATTAAAATTCTCTCTCTCTCTCTCTCTCTCTCTCTCTCTCTCTCTCTAAAAAAAAAAGGGGTGCTGATAAAACTGGATATCCATATATAGGACATTGAAATTAGATCTCTTTATCTCATCTTGCACAAAGCTAGTTCATAATTGATCAAAGACTTAGGTATAATCCTAGAAAATTTGCAATCACTAGATGAAAACATAGTGGAAGTGTAGGCACAGGCCTTAACTTCTTGAATAGGATTCCTACAGTTCAGGAAATAATATCAAGCATCAATACATGGAATAGCATCAAATTTGAAAGTTTCTGCACATCAATTAATGAATTATTTGATGTGAAGAGAGAGAGCCCACAGAACGGACACAATCTTTGTCAGTTCCTCTTCCAACCCTTGCTTTTTTTTCATGGAATCTACTAAATTTTTCAAAGTGATTTTTAATTTTTCGTTCAGTATTTTGTTTTTAGCAATGAATAAAGATAGACTGCTTTGCAAATTCAAATGTGATTAAATGAAAGCAATACAGTTTACATATAAACTTAGACATACACTGAACAGCTGAATAGCAGCTATCTTAATTTATAATTTTGGCATACATCTGTGAATAGAACTTTTTTTAAAAAAATAGAATATTTAATAGCTGGCACAGTAACTGCTCTATGTAGGTATATTTGAAAGGTATAATTAACTTTCTACTTACAGAAAATAAATTTAGGGCACTGGTTTTATTCGTTTATTTTGTTCATCTTTCATGATATGATTTTATTGGTAATAAAACAAGTAATGCTAACTTAAACCTTCTAATCTAAAAATAACTTTTATTCTTAAATATGTAGCAAACAATTTTAGTGAAAGAAGGTGGTCATGATGATGATTCCATTGAAACCAAATATGAGAAATTGGTGAAATCAGATTGTCTTAAGTGTGAGAGTATGTTCTCTAAGTTTCTGTGGTATTTACCTGCTTTACCTATGCTGAGGGCCATTGCTAAGTAAGAATGACGCATGGCATGACCCAGGTCATTTGCAGTGTCATTGCATGTAAGGTGACCTTGCTCAAGGACCAGGGTGGATCCGGGTTTAGGGCGGATCGGGGTTTAGGGCGTTCCCGGTTTAGGACAATCTGGGTTTAGGGCGGTTCCAGGTTTAAGATGTACCCTGCTGGGAATAGGGCATATCCTGCTGCCTCAGGCGCGCCCGCTCCTTGAGTTCCCATTGAGTTCTCGTGGGATTCAGAGAGAGTATTTGGGATTTCGCCCAGAACGTGAATTGGGCCCAGAACGTGAATTGCCCCAGAATGTGTTTGTAGAGTGCCGGTGTGAGTTCGGGAATAAAGAATTGCTGTTTGAATCTACAAGGCTGTGTGGTGGCTCGTGATTTTGTGTCCAGACAGACTGCGGCATACCTACACCACTTTATATGGAAGTATTTTATTAATTTTGGCAGAAAAATCATATACTTGGTGGTTTTAAATGTTTTCTATTTTCTTAATGTAGCAATACACAGCAAATATGAGAATTATAATTGTAGTAAAATCTAGTGTCTTGGAGAACTTATTCATTCTTCTCATCTAAGACACCTGTACAACATCCCATCTATATATGTTCCCTAGTAGCTCTACTTTAGGTGAACAGCCAGGAATTAAGGAGGTCTTTTTATTTCATATTGCACATTATGCCATTTAAAAAAAAACAAATGCAATCAACTCCTCTTATGATAGCTGATATATTACTAAGATTTTTATCTAGCAGGTTCCATTTATGTTACTTAAGTCAAGGCTGCTGTTTCATTTGTTTGTTTATTTGGGTATTGGGGATTGAACCACAGGAAGGCTTAATAACTGAGCCATGTTTCCAGCCCTTTTGTTTTTCTATTTAGAGACAGGGTTTTACTAAATTACTCAGAGACTCCCTAATTTGCTGAGGCAGAATGAATTTGTGATCTTCCTGCTTCTGCTCTAGAGCTGCTGGGATTATTGGCTTGTGCCACTATGCCTGGCCTTGCTTGCTGGATTTTGATTCATCTTGCTGCCATATTTAAAGCTAAAAACTTCTCTTTCCATGTAAAGTGTCAGGGAACTGTCAATCAGATAATTTAAATTCCAGGAATATAATTAAAATATAAAACACAGTATTTGAATAATATGTCCTAAATTTCCAAAACTCTTTGCAAAAATAGTACTTCCAAAATTTACAAGTACCATATTTAATGTGATTCTGAGGTACAAAACCATGCTTAGTTCATATTGATGTCATCTACATTAATGCAAAGCTTGGTCCACTTCTGTGAAAATCATTTAAATACTTATTCCATTGCTAATTTCTTGGCACTGCTGTAGTCTTATGACACAGAGTTTAGGGGGTAAATACTTGGCAACATGAATTAGAGAGAAACAC
Organism: Marmota marmota marmota; assembly: GCF_001458135.2. Lineage (NCBI taxonomy): Eukaryota > Metazoa > Chordata > Mammalia > Rodentia > Sciuridae > Marmota > Marmota marmota. The sequence continues at coordinate 6,620,231 of NW_026000005.1, forward strand.
ACTCATAGATTGTAATGTACATCAACATTTGGAATTCAATGTTTGATTTCAAACATATTCAGTAACAAAAGATGTGAGACATAGTCATACATACAGAGAGGAGAAATCTAATGTACTCTATAGGAAGCAGGCTACTTAAATTATGAACTTCATCATCATAGACACAGGAAGCATGGACACGGGAAGCCTTAGCCTTTCCTGATTGAGCTCTCCAACACTCATTAGCTGAACCTGAATGATTTTTGCAAATCTTTGCTCTACTCAAGACTACCTTGTGGACTCACAGACTATGCTGGCTCTCTGGATTCTGCATGTCTCGCCTGGATTCTAAGCACTGTATTGCATGCCGTGAGAGAAAGAAAGAATGAAAAAGCTTTACTTCGCATAAAAAGTACTGAGAGGAGATTCATTTTGTTAAATATATTTCTGGTCTTATTTTATTTATATAATACTAAAAGATACAACAAGTAAACCTTATTTTCAAATTAAAAAGCTTGTGTATCTGTGAATGTCAAAAGGAAATAATCACTTTAAATAATGTCATGTTTAGGAAAGTCATTTATTAATAAGTTAAAATAAAAGTTTAAGACTGTATTAAAATAAATTCTATTTTTTTCCCTTTATGCTATTTTTCTTGGTCAGAACCTCATTGGGACTGCTTCTTCAATTTCACTAGCTTTAGTTTTATTTCTCAATTGTCATGCTTGCATCTTTGACAATGATACAGCTGAGCCCTTTAAGTTAATACTGAATGTGTTAAAGATGGTATTATTTTTCTGTGATTCAGAGTATGAACATAAGGTATAATAATAGAGATATGTGGAGATACTTATCATACCTTATCTTATTTTTTCTTATTATTTCAACTTCATAATTATGATATGTGAAAACATTACTTGTCCTGTGTTACTTAGCATAATATCTACAAAATAGCAAATGCACAATAAATCTAAAAATTAATGGCAAGCTGTAGAGAAACAGAATAATAATAACAATGAATTTTTTTGTGAAATGTCTTTAAAAACAACACATTTTCCTAATAATATCATTTATTTTGGCCTTTGAATAATGCTTTGTTTATAAAAACAGTGACCAAAAGTTATCTTGATCTGCTAAAATTTTATAGTTATTCTAAAATAATTCAGATAATTTAAGATATTTTAAATATGATTTAATCATCCACCTTTCCTCTCTAGAATGTCTTCAGGGAATAGATGTATAAGGGATTGTGGCAAAACTTGCCAAATAACACTTTATTACTACATTATGAAACATTTCATAATATAATCCTAGAACTCTATAAAATTCTCTGAACAATTTAAAGAAAATATACTGAAATTAGCTAAATCAGTTTGAAAGTCATAAAATAAAAGTAATAGTTAAAATGTTCGATTTGTAAATTTACCCAAGTCCAAATATGAGACTTCAAACTTTTCCTTCAATGAAATTAAAAACATATCTATTCCTCATTCCTTAAGGATACAATAGCAAAATAACATGAAAGTTGATTTCCCATAGCGTTGAGGTTGCAAATTCCAAGATCAAGGCTTTGGCCAATTCCTCATCACTGTCTAGATGTCATTTCAATGACCTTCTCAGTCCACGTTTCTACCAACATTCTGTTCAGGACCACTTGGTTATTATTTAAACAGCCTGAGGTTCTTTCTATCCCTCTTTTCTTCTGAGATCTCAACAGAATCACTCTTAACAGTCAATTCACAGAAACACAGACTTTTTGTAGCATGTATTTCCAAATATTTTCAGCATGTGCCCATTATCTAGATCAATTTTTTTTTTCCCAAAATTGTTGTAGTTGTTACAATAGCACCGCATTTCTCCATGCTAAATTTTCTTTCTTATTGCACTCAGGTTCATACTTAAAAGGAATCTTAGAATGGAAAGATGATGAAAACAGAGAATTTTTTTTCTTATACTTCTAGAGGCTGGAAGTCCAAGATTAAGACTTTACTACTTTCAGTGTCTCTTGAGGGCTCAATTTCTGGTTCCTTGCTGTTTCCTTACATGGTAGAAAGAAGAAGGAAGCTCTGAGTCCTGTTCTATAAGGATGCTAATCCCATTTGCAAGGGTCCATCCCTTACAACCCAATTCCCTTCCAAAGGCCTCACTTCCTAATACTAGAAGATTAGTCATTAGATTTCAACACATGAATTTGGGGGTCACAAACATTCAAACCATTGTACACATCTATTCATAAAAAGATGGTGAAATAGAAAAAGCTAGAGGATGAAACTGAGCAAGGTACTTTCAGTGCCCCCAAATGTTTAACTTAGATGGCAGCTCCAACATTCAACCAAGTACAGGTAGCAGTCATGTATCACTTTTCTTCATGGATGAAAGAGAATTCAAAGAGGAAAAAGGAGACTTCTGGGAATGAGCCAAGATCTTGCTACCGTGGATACGTAGAAGGAAGAGCTAAAAAAGGAAAAAAAAAAAAGGCATTTTATTAATACATGCTGACTTTACAAAAATTTCAAGAAATCTACCTTTTAAAATTGGCCTGGTCCCTGCACTTAAATCATATTAGTTGAGGTTAGGCCATTTTCACTATTCTTACTTTATAACAGAGATGACTTGCATTTCTTCACTTATAATAGGGTCAGTTCATGAGGAGTGCAAACAGTTAAAAAGAGAGAAGATTTAAGTGCCCTTTAAAATATGTCATCTATTTATTTGATAACATAATTCCTAGCTGACATTGGAACTTATTTGTATGTCAGGATAGACTAGGATGGATTTGAAAAAATAGCCACTAATATCAATAAAATGATCTAATTTAAAACTTTATTTAATTTTTTAGACATATGTGAACAATTTTATTCAAAATTATTATAATTTGGATAACTAATATTTCAATATTATCAATTTCTTTTGAATTCTCACCTTAAGGAAGATAACTATTTTTCTTTGTGCAACATTGTTTTACTTGTAGATAATAAGGCATTTATAAATTTTATAAAGAACATTAGCATTAAATTATATTTAATTTCAAATTGAATGACTCATAGTGAAGCCAGATTTAAAGTTAGGTAGTCAGTGTAGTTAGGTAAATCGGGTCTAATATCGAGTGAAATCTAAAATGGAGGCCATACATTCCAGCGAAACTCAGGACAACTCATGGAATGTTAATGAAGTCCAGGAAAAGCCCTAGGCCCAAAGTCCAACCCAAAGGAATGTTAATGGAGCCCAGGAAACAGCCCCCAACAGATTTGGAGATAGCCCATCCCAAAGAAGTGTTAATGAAGTCCTTCCTGCCCAGATTACTTCTTTGATCCACCTGTGTCCCACCCCTCGGGCCTTCCAACCTACATTCCATCACTGAAAGAACTATAAAAAGGGGAAACAACCACACTTCCACGGATTCCACCTCTTGGGTCCTCTTCTTCCTCCAGGAGAAGTCTTTTCTGCTGTCCTTTAATAAACTTCTATCAATAATATTAGTTCTATCACTAATATTCAATATACATTGTTAATTGAATGATAAACTCTGCATTCTTATATAGCTGTTTGCAGTGAGAAGTCTCAATTGATAGCAGAGCAGCTATCAATTAGCTCTTTTTTAATAACCTAGTTTTTATTTTTAAAGAATGGTTTAAGTGCTTTTCCTATGACAACTTTTCTAAAGACTTGATATTTTACTCTAGTTTTTTAGTCTTTTATAATCTCTGTGTAATATTAGAACTTCAACAAACCATGAATTTATAAATAACCAAAAATATCATACAAAGAATATGGTATATAAAACTCATTTTTATGTGTATTTGAACTAACTTGCTCATTTCTCTTAGATTATTACTTTATTATATTTATTTTAAATAATTAGAAATATTGTATTAACATTGCATTATTTCTTGGACATTAATTTTTAATCCACAATTATTTATACTTGCTGTTTTGAAGATGTGATTAAAATTTTTGTCAATGAATTTTCTGCGCTTTTTTTTTCTACAATTTTTCTACATTTTAGAAGTGTTATTCCAAAGGTTTTATGCAACAATGTCTGAGTATTATTGCCTCAGAAAATTGGGGATGGGTTGTATTTTTTGTTTTTAGTTTAGTTTTGGTTCAGGGATTTAATCCAGGCACGTTTAATCACTGAGCCATATCCCTAGCCTCTTTTTTCTATTTTATTTTGCTGAGGCTGGCTTTATCTCTAGATTCTCTTGCCTCAGCCTTCTGAACTGCTGAGATTACAGGACTACACCACCAAGGATTCAGCTTTTGACAATCACTTCCATATACCAATAATTAAGCAACAACATAGAATTGGATAACCAAAATCATTCTCCCTTATGCTGTAATACTTTTCAAAAAAGACTCCTCATTCACTAAGGATACTTAACACCTGGGGAGGGGGGGGGTTATGGCTTCCTTAGGGTGTCTCAAGGGTTTGCTCAATTGTGAGGAGAAACATTTACAACTCACACAAGCATACAACTCAAAAAATCATTCATGGAAATAAAACTCATACAGGTATAGTTAAAAGAAATAATATCTATTCTCTAGTAGCAAATTTCTAAGAACCAGATTAGTGTCAAGTCAATTTCTTACCAATTTCTTGTTTTTATTTCTAGGCACAGAGTTCCTCTCCCCGGCTTTGTTGACCAAAATAATCCACATTGAGTAAAAGAAAATATGTCATTTAGTCTTCTCCTTCTTTAATTTATAAGATTGCAATTTTTAAAAACCTAGAGTAAAAGAAATCTTATGTGGAAGGTCAGGAATGTTCTATCTGCAGTCTTCTTAATTTAAACGAGTTACTACAAACATAAACCACAAATCACTGAATTTTTTTTTAAAAAACTGGTTTATAATACAACACATTAAAGAAATATTTCACAATATCAATTTTATTACCAAATATTTTATATTGCTTCAGCATTATTAGTATGGATCCAGCACCAAATATGAACTCAGAACATAGCCTAAAAGTCTTAAGGCTGTATACCAAGGAGACTCTCATCTCCTGTAACTGCAGAGCAGAACACTGGTTGAAAATATGATTGTGAGGATATTAGAAACAAGCAAACAAACAAACAAACAAACAAACAAAAAAACTGTATTTGAAGATTCAATATATGTTCTCCGTAAAAGTAATGGAACTGAAAGTAAAGAAGAGATACTTGGAATAGGGAGCCTTCTGTGTCTTCTATGGAGAATTTTGAGCATTAAACCCTGCAGAGATGACAATTTGGGTTACCCTGCAAGGAAAGATAAATGGGCAGTAACTGATGTTAAGCCAAGGAATACATAGAGTAGGTGGCAAAAGATACACAGTAAATATCACTTGCATTCTCAGGACCAAAAGAGCAGAATTTTCTGTAGCTTGTTCTATGATACTTTTTAATGTAAACATTTTTTTAGAGAATGTCACCAGAAGTCCCCTTGAAAAATTAGTAAGATAGAATAAACTTAATGTAGGCTATGAATATATTTGGATAGTTCATGGATTCTACCAATGTTCCATTTATCCTCTTGACACATCATCTCTGTGTACATCAGCCCAATCTCTAATTTACATCAACTGAATCTTTTGCTTCATTGTCAAAGAAAACATCAGTCAGGATACAATCAAAGAAATATATATATATATATATATATATATATATATATATATATATATATATATATATATGAATGCATGTACATGTATACATACGTATCACTATATATGTGTATGTATACGGAATTGGCATTTGCATGGCTTAACAATTGCAGGTTTTAGCTAGGCAACTCTGAAATCCATAGGACAGGCAGATATAGAAAGAGAACATGGCAGGTTGGAACATACTAGAGGACTCAAAAGCTCTTGTTCAGGTAGAATATTTTCATTGTCAGGGAAGTCTCAGGCACATGTGCAAAGCCTTCCAACAGATTGAGTCAGGATTAGTCAGATAATCCGGGATAATCATTACTTAAAGTCAACTAAGAGTTGTACAGATTTCATCTGCAAAATCCCTTAATATCAGTATTACATGAATGTTAAACTGAATAACTGAGGACTGAAGTCTAATCATAATGAGACATAGAAAAGAGTCATCACACAGGGCTTTCTCTGAAAAATACAGGACATGCTGCTTGTATATGGGTCAAGCTGCAAAAGCTAGGGGAAAACTGTTCTCTCCCAAATAGCACTCAAACAAGAATGAATGGGTGTTGATAATATAAGTATAAAGGAAAAAAACATAGGCTAAGCAGGATATTTTTGCTAAAAGTTTTACACTTATACATTTATATGACCAATTCAATTCATTAAGTGCTGTCATATTTATTTAAATATTATTCTATGTGTAAGAATAAATTAGAAAGGAGAGTAAAAGGAGGAATTCAAAGATATGAGTAATTTGGCTGATTTTTAGAAATTGGTTTGGTTTTGTACTAATAAGTAAGAAACTTCTCTAAGAAACTTGCAAGTAACTATTCTTATTTCTGCTCTTTTAATGTATTTTAATCTGTAATGTGGATTTAATGTCAAAAGCTTAAGTGTACTTTTTCTAAAAGTATCTTAAAATTGCTGAAGACATTCTTTGCATTATAAAGACATTTTTGTTTCTTTAAACTTTGAATCTAGTCTATGTTTTCTGAAAATTGCTCTCACCCTCAATCTACTGCTTTGATAAAATGGAATTTATTGCTATGTATAAATTGAAGATTATAGAAAAATTCAAGACATTTTCTTAATTATACTCTCATTATTGTGTCTGCCAAGGTAGCACTAAGCCAGTATGACTACAGGTTAGGATATTAAAATGGTGCATGTTCAAAGATTATTAAAGTATTTGCAGTAAAATGTAGCAATTTCCCTGCATTTACCTCAGTAAATTATGGGTTGTTTAATGGATTGTTTCAGAGTAGGAAATGAAACTATTTCTTGAAGCAATTTAATTTGTTCAATAGATTAGTATTCTTCATGATATTATGTTTAGAAAAAAGAACATATAACAAAGTTAGAGAAAAGATACCATAAGCCACTGTTACAGGTTTCTAGACTTTTTTCAAGCAGCTTTATAGCCTTTGAAATCCAATGCAACTGTTCTTATGTCTACATATTTTTATTAAAACAACATCTGCTTTGTGAAAATAATAACCTACATTTGAAAATAATTCAATAGAACACTGTGTCTGAGAGTCTTAAGGACAAGTGTGAAATTGTTTTATCTTCATTTTCAAAGCACTCTGGACAGATGATAGAGACAGGACAGAGAGCATCTGCTGTAGGGGTAACTCATGGGATGTGTGTCAAATTGATTGTGCTCAGAAATCACTGAGGCACAAAAAGAAAGAGAGTTTCTAATCACATTGCATTCAGAATGTTTTTGTTCAAGCCTAGAAACTATGTAATTTAGAATTCAATAATCCTTTTGGTTATTTTAGAATTTTTAATTAATGGATTATTCTATTAAATCATAGATTTCTCTCCAGCTGACTAAAATGGATTTCCACCTGGGCTCCATTTCCATATGTCAAGCAATTTCTAACTAAATAAGCAACACTCTGATGTATTAATTCTGATATTATGAGTAGACTGCTATACTAAGGACAGGAAAATAAAAAATCCTTCTATTATATTTCATTCTCCTTTTGAAAGTTCATAGCAAGCTTTTATTTTCATACCATTACTCTATTTTCAGTGACTAAAACTCAGGGCTGTCTTATTTGGTGACTGATGTTTTCAGTGAATGGTACAAATGATTAAAACACTATAAAATTACTGATAAATGCAAGGATATTCAAGCATGCACTTCAAGTTTATGTATATTTTATAAACTTGTACCATTGTTATTAATGCTATTGTTATCATTTTCTTCTGTTAATCAGAATTATTTTTTCACATAAATGTTTGAAAATAAAGGCCCATAAACTATTAGTAGAAATATAGATTGCTAGATTAAGAATGATTTTCTCTCTCTTTTTTTTTTTAATTGGTTTTTCTGTTGACAAAATGTCTGGAAAGTGAGGTCCATGTAAAAAAAATGTAATAAATTTAAAAGATAACTAACAGATATGATTAGCAATCCCTACAGGAATACAATTAATATGAATGCCAAGCATCCCAGATTAATAACAGGAAGGAGTATGATCAGGACTTCTTTCCCTTCTTTTTTACTGTACCTATTGCAAGTTGGCACTCCACTGACAAGAAGATACAGTGATGGAGGGACCCAACATACACCCCTCTGGTGAAAAATCATTTTAAACTAAAGACATTTTAGAATCAACAGACATAAAAAGATATTGTCTGCCCCTCTTGCCCTACACTAAAATCTGCCTAAAAGCAGATCCTTTAGGGGAAAGAAAGTCAAATGACATAAATTCACTTTCTAAGAAGTCTCCATCACTGGTGCTGCAGGATGAGAAGCAGAATGAATACAGATGAATACAAAGATCTTACATCCTGTCTTATGTCCTAAAGATTCATTTTTCTGCCCTGAAGTCATCTGTTGTTCTGCAGCTCTTTTCCCTTTCCCCTTCCCCTATGAAGAAGTTATATAAACTAAATTCTAGCCATTTCTTTGGGCCACTTTCTTTGTGAGCTTCCACAAACGTGAATAAATTGTGTCCTTTGTTCTGATAATCCACCTTTCAGATCACAAGCTTCCATCACATAGCCTAAGTGGGCAGAGGGATAATTTTTAGTTCACTTCAGTTAGAAAATTTTCTTTTTATCTAACAATAACAATGAAATAATTAGAACTCTAGTTTCTACATAAAACTCAGGCTTTTATTTATTCACCTTTCTTTATATTTTATGCTCCTTCCATTTTCCCCATTTAAAAGGTTTTAAAGATCAAGGTGGTTTCTTTGTCTCTTTTGTTTGGTTTGCTTTCTTTATACTTTGCTTGCTTTCTCTTTATTCTAAAATCAGCCACAGTGATATATAAAGTATTGTGAATTGTAAATTTTTGAAAATCTGATATAAACTTGCTTTTTACTTACATCACCTGCAGTGAAATAAACTTCTCTGTAGGACTGTATTCCAGAGATTGCCAAGGCAGCCACATCAGTAGATCAGCCTGCCAATGATAAGAACAAAGGACCAAGTCAATGAAGTTCACACATATACTCCTTTAGGACACATTCTCATCTTGCCACAGAAGTGAAAGCCTTGAAAATATTTTATGGTCACTCGAATTTGCATTCATACTTTGTATATACACACCCAGGGTGATATATTCTATATTAGGATGAGAGGTAAAACAAATGATTTCTCAAACTCTACCAAATAGTCCCAAATAGACTCAATGTATAAAATAGTATCCTATGCTTCTTGATTTCATCAATGTGCATATGCTTTCTTAAATATTCTTCAACATTATCACAAGTACCATGAGAAATATACCTTTATATTTACATTGCAGATATTTCATATTCATTTTTAAAATAATGTTTTCACTTTTGGCTAACTAATCCTTACGATATGTCTGCAAAAATCATTGCCACGTTATTGGTGCTACAATTCAGAATAGGATAGCATACAATTAGTTCAAACTTCCCTTACAAATTAATGTCCCATTTATTTTGATTATATAAAAATAGGACTTATTGCTAATATTTTATGGTTTTTGTGCTCTTTGCTGAAAGATACCCTCCATGGCTTTGGCAACATTCTGTGTGGCCAGATATAAAAGCAACTAGTCAGTACATTTTGAGGAAAAAACCCTTCTTTAAAAATTGACAAAATATATATGAAGGATGGGCTAATATCTGGCCTATTCCATTTGCAGCATGTGTCTATATCTTTTTTTAGATAAATCTTCCCAAGTTCAAATTAAATTTGTCTTATGCTGAGGGTTTTCAGATATTACCTAAATGACAATAAAATGCTATTTTTTGCTTTCCATGGATTTGTGAAAGTACATGGCTATATTACAACCTAATATATTATTAAGTGGTTAAGAGTCAGTTAATACATTAAGTAGTATTGAGAAAAAAACCCTCTCATTTGATAATAAACAGTGAAACAAAGTTCAAATTTTGATGCAAATATCCTTAACTGTGCCAGTAAATATAAAAATATGGAAAAAATATTTCTTGTTATATGAAAAAATGAGTCAAGGGGCTGGGATTGTAGCTCAGGGGTAGAGTGCTCACCTAGCATGCACAGGGCCCTCAGCACCACATAAAAATAAATGAATGGAATAAAGGTATTGTGTCCCACTACAACTAAAAAATAAATATTTTTTTAAAAAATGAGTCAAATGGTTAAGACATTTGAAAAACCCGTTTTGTAGATTGGTATATCAGAATCACATGGAAGATCCCTTTAGAAAGTTGTCATATCTGGGGTTGGGGAATGGCAGAGGGCAATGGTTCCCATATGTTCATGGGCACAAGACAAATATACAGAGGTCTGTAAAATACAGATCTTGTAATTCATTAACAGAAACTCTCTTGCAGCAAGTCTACTCCATGGACCCACAAATTGGCATTTCTAACCAATACCCAAGGAATGCTTAGACTGCTGGTCTGGAGTCAACAATTTGAAAATTCCTGGCATTGAGAAAAACATGTTCACAGATGTTTCTCATTTGATTACCTCTCCAATAGATGAGGTTAACTTACATTTATAGGAAGCAATAGAGAACGAGACAGTTCTATCTATCTATGTATCTATCTATCTCTTTTTCAATATTCAGTTTGAAGTAATAAAACCGAGAAAACTTTGATCATTCTTATTATGCCCTAAAGCATTTGAAGAAGTATAAGAATTATTAACTTATAATTTACCTTACATATGCTTAGACTTCATATTATAATAAATATATTATCGAATGACTTCATAATGGTCAAGTAGATTTTGAAATGTGAAATGTTATATATCATTTGCATATTTTCTGTTTGCAATAGAAAGCTGACATTATCCACCTGATTATGACTCTGCCATAACAATGATAATGTTGACAAGCCTTCAGCAAAGATAATGAGCTGATTATATTATAGAAATTATTATGAAAGGAAAAACACATTTGCATGTTTAATTAAATATGACTGTATGAATTTAAAAGAAACTAGATTATTACTGTTAAAACTTTGCAAATACTTAAATCACAATAAACACTGAATTCTACACCTTCTTAATAATTGGATATCTACAATCACTGTGCTTAACCTTCAGTGAGTATTTATGAACAAAATTAAGAACCAAATAAAAAAGTTTTGATGTTATAAACATGTAACAATATTACAAGCTGCTTTTCATCTTTTCTTGTTATTTTTCTGTAATCATTAAATGGGACTCCTTTACTAGTCACCAAATAGGGTTTAAAATAGGTTATCAGCATGCTAATAGATATATATTTCCCCTGTAGCAACAAAATTTTCTTCTTATTTCAAAAAATACTAATTCAGTGTGGAGTTTTGTGTGGTAGACATTTAACTATGGATCACTTAGACTAAGCAGAAAATTAATAAGCCTAAGCAACAAATGAATTTTAAAATGTCATCAAAGTGACAAAAATGTTAATGCCAAAATATCTCTGGTTTGCAATCTGTGGTTCTTTTGTTAAAGGCATTATTTTTACTTCACTTCGTTTATTTTGTGTTTGGATTTATTTTGTTTTTATTATTCAGGTGGATGTTCCATATTTAAGGACACACACATGCTCTTGCCATTTGACACTTTATGCAATGAGAAAAATTGTATGTATATTTAGAATCTATTTTAGCAACAAAATCATACTTTGAATCATGTGTTTCTTCACCCCAAAGTAGAATATATTAATTTCTTCAGAATCTGCAGATACAAACAAGTTGAAAGAGCTTCAGCCATTGAAAAAGTTTAAACCCTGTTTCAAAAATGTTACTCCTGGTGTGATATAAACTGCCAAAATGTAAATCCATTTTGTTTAACATATTAGCCACTTAACAGATGACATTCCTCTGAGGCATGTAAGAGAACATATATAAGCATTAAGATAGGAAAGGTAGCAGAATACAACAGTTACTAATAGGGCATTATGTAAAAATGTGGATGTATAACCGATGTGATTCTGCAATCTGTATTTGGGGTAAAATTGGGAGTTCATAACCCACTTGAATCAAATGTATGAAATATGATATGTCAAGAGCTTTGTAATGCTTTGAACAACCAATAAAAAAAAAAAAAAAGAGTGTATATCTGAATGAAACTTCAGGCCAAGAACTTTACTTTTTGAATATACACATCTCGGTTATCAGTGAATTTTTCAAATCAGGAGCAATAACAAAGTGGACAACATTCTTCAAAATAAGCCATACAACACAGAAACTTTGTCATTGATCTCATAAACATACTTTTAAATTTAAAGACATTTTAACACCTTGATACAAAAACCTCTTTAAAAATGAATTTTATTTTTCTTAAAAAACCCAAATGCTTATATGAAGAAGGAAACTGAATAACATCTCACCTGTGTCATGTTGGAGTTGTAGGACAATTTTCAAAGAAAATATAATAATGCTGCATTTTGTTGACTGTACATGATACTTGTAAATTATAAATTTTATTTATAAAAACAGCAGAGAACATACAACATGTAGATTTTTTAATGAAAACACATATAAAATTATTGAACATATTAAACTAGCTTAAAAATGAAAATTTTCAACTATTACTTTTTAAAACTGAGAAAATCTGAAACTCATAATTACTAAGAAAATTTCTCAAAATCTTTTGTGAATTAGTGTAGGACACCCAAAGTAATAGGTACTCCACTGTTGTATGAATTACTAAAAAGTACTTCATGGACCTATACTTTCATAGTTTCTGCAGACAGGCAGCACTAAAATGATTCATTTTTAAATAAAGAAATTAAACACAAGGTACAAAAGACACAATTTCTCAGTGGATTAAGAGTTATGGCCATAGATCTAGAATTCCTTGGATCATATTCCACCTCTTTCATATGGTAACTTTGTAACGTTCAGGAATTTGTTTCTATATACTTCCATTTCCTTATCTATTCAATGGGATTTTTGATGCAATTGTTTCATAAAGTTCTTAAAGACTTAAATGAATGCATGCATTAAAAACATATACTGCAGTGCTTGGAATGCATGAATATTTAATTCATATTGTTTATTATTGTCACTTGCCACTGGATAAATTTAAAACCCTTATTCCTATATCATAGAATTGAGGTAAAATTATTTACACAAGGTCACACAAATAATAATTGCCAGAGCTATAATTTGAACCATGAAATATTTAAGTGCAAAAAGTCATACTATACTATCTACACTGTCAGTTACAAGATTGTACTTCTGCCAGTACCCCTTAGGTTTTTTGCAACTTATTAAGTCTTAATTTACAAGTCATTCTTAGTGTTTGCCTAGCTCATATTCCACATTGTGCTGGATGCAGGCATTCAAGGCCAGAAGTTACACAAAAACATTTGTGAAATCATACCACTTTTGTTTCCTGTTGTAAAATCCTTTTACTTGTCTACTCAATGCCTAGATTAACATAAAGTTGATAATCTAGTATGCAAGGATATAAAAATACAAAACTATTCAAAAGGACTATGAAAATTAATAACCCTTTATGCTTTCACAACCACAAATTTAGAACAATGAGGACTCTTAAAGATTTGTATTTACTAAATGCATATTTCTACAACTATATAGAATATTGTAGAAATGTATTAAGTTATAATAATTTCTGGTTAAATAAATATGTAACTCAACTTATATAAAGCACACTCCTGAACTCATATTAAAAGCTACAATACATGTGGCTGGGGTTGTGGCTCAGCAGTAGATCCAATAGCCTAGCATGTGTGAGGCCCTGGGTTCAATCCTCAGCACCACACACACAAAAAATAAATAAATAAAAATAAAATAAAATAAAAGGTGCAATACCTTTGTATCCAACTGCAACTAAAAAAAAATATTTAAAAAATGTTTAGTAAAAATATGTTTCAGGATTTATTTGATTAATACAATTGCAAAATTGAAAAATTCTGTTGCAGTATTATCTATAGTGACAATATTTTGGTGCCACTTTCCTATCAAGGATATACTGAATGGACAAAGAAATTCATTATAGCTATCTGTATTGATGAAAATAAATGCACCAAAGCAAACGTATCTCTACGTCTGTCATATAGGAGAATATTGAATAAATAAACTAATTTTATTGCCCCTCAAAATTTTAAAATACCAAACATACTATGGATTTTATGGATATATAAATGTAAAAATTACATATACAATGCTATTATCATGAATAATATACAACAAACTTCAAAATACTGTTTTTTGGTTTGTTTAGATTTTTGTTTTGCAGTACTGGGGATTGAATCCAGGGATGATCTGCCACTGAGCTACATCCCTATCTGTTAGAGTCTGTAAATAAGTCAAAATAACACCTGGCATTTTGCCAGGGGAATGTTAGAGTTCGTAAACAAGTCTGGATGGTGCCTGGCAAAATGCCAGAGGGAGTGGTTTGAGAAGTAACAAAAGAGAGCCATTAAGTGTAGAGATTCCTTATTGGTTGACTGATGTATCTAGTTTATGCTAATTAGATAAGCTGTGTGGAATGTATAAATACTGCTCCTGTCCTGCAATAAACGGCTTCCATTCCTGCTGTATCAACGTACACAAGTTATTCGTCACCCCCCCTGATTATTCTGCTGCAGCCGGACTGCGGCACCTATCCTTTTTTAGTTTTTAATTTTTTAACTTTTGAGAGCTTGCTAAATTTGCCAGACTGGTCTTGAATTTGACATCCTTTTGCCTGAGCCTCCTGAGTGGCTGGGATTACAGGTGTGTACCACCACACCCAGTTTAAAACAGCCTTAAATTTTAAGAGACAGAAATGAGATAGGATTCAGGCTAAACAGCTTGGGAAAAGAATTGTTAGTAATATTGTAGACTTTAATGTAAACTAATGTGAAGTAAACATGACAAAATGTAAATATGAATCACATAGAAATGTAACATGAATGTATAGTATTGCCTTGCTTTCTATACTTTAACATTTTTATTACTTCTAATACAATGCAAAAATATTATTTACAACCTACGTAATGCATATCTCACTAAAATATTTCAATAAATATATCGCATGCTATTTCATTTCAGCATTTTTTTTAAAAAACTTGCCTTGTAAAGTTTCCTCCTAAACTTTCCCTGATTTTCTGTCTTTGAAAAATGTAAGAAGAATTTTGTATGAATCCCCTGAAGAATTGTATTTTCTTAGGTAGCCAGAATTCCTTTTAGTTTGAATTCCCCAGATAATTTCCCCTGCATTTGATTTTGTGTTTTCTATGTACCAGTCATTCTTATAGCACCAGTATTCATTATGTTGATCCCTGACCATGTTACAGCAGATTTTTTTTTAAATAAAAAGTGCTTTGTATTGGCATGCAGGCAAACAACAGAAAAAAAATTTCCCTTAGGCACTTCTCTGTATTCCCTTACAGCACAAGAAAATAAAAATTTAGACTTTTTAATAAACACTTTTATTAGAATCATGTGGTAGAGGGATTAGATTGTTTTCTTAACTCTATAGGGCAGAATTAGGGCCAATGGCTATAACTTCTAGCAAAACACAGTTTTGTTCATTATAAGAAAAACTTTTTGCAATTTGATAACTGAAGGTTATAATTGGTTTTTATTTGATGTGTTAAAGTTTCTTTTATTAAGAAAGAGATAGAATGACAACACCTTCCCTCACTCCACTTCCCACCCACAACACACACATATAGCAAAGATATACTCCTGGGATGTTGTAGAAGTAACATACATTGTGTTAGGAACTGGGCAAAATAATGTCTAACGTACCCCTAAATACACAATTTATTCTGCAGATGCAAACATTATATTAGGTACCAATGCAATAGTTAATTTGCAGAAATTGAAGGGGAAACCTACTATAGTATATTAATAAAGAAATTGAAGGGGAAACCTATTATATTAATAAACAATAACTTTGCCACATGCTATCATGTATTAATTATAAAAATATTTCTGCATATGACTTATTTTTCAATTTTGTGGTTTCTACAATATATATCATTACTATTTATGGTTGTGAAAAAAATTACCAATGGTATATCTTATAATAATTGTTACTTTACTATTTAAACTGGTTAATATTCTAAATATTAATCACTATTAAAATTTTATTTTATTTTTTTATTATTTTTATATGTATATTGTTCGTTTTAGATATATATGAGAATAGAGTGTATTTTAACATATTATACATACATGGAGCATAATTTTCCATGCTAGTGGTTGTACATGATCTGGAGTTTCACTGTTATGTATTCATTTGAACCCAGGAAAGTTATGTCCAATTCATTCTACAGTCTTTCTTATTACCAACCTCCCTCCCTTCCTTTCATTCCCCTTTGTCTAATATAATGATTAGATTAGATCTCCCTCCCCACCCCATCTCACCCTTATTAAGTGTTAGCAACCACATATCAGAGAGAATATTTAGCCTTTGGTTTTGGGGGAATGGCTTATTTCACTTAGCATGATAGTCTCCAGTTCCATCCATTAACAAATTTTAAATCAAATTGCTAAGACAACTTGGAAGGAAAAGCATCATGGGGTTTCTTTTCTTTTTTCCTCTCCCATATCATTGGCAATACACATTTATCCTGACTAAGCTTTAATGCCTTCTTAGAATGCACTTATTTCTAATCCACTTTTGCATATTGAATAGTATATCAAATAGTATTATTACTTTAGGGCATTCAGATGTATAAACGCACATATAAAGAAAACCTCTCCTTTTTAGATGCAAAACTCTGATGTTTTCTTTAAAAACTATTGCATTAAAGATTACTATAAAGTTTTTAACCTCCTCATAATTTATATTTCTTTCCTTCCCATTAAACATTAATTAGTAAAATTCACTGTGTAAGGATCTAGCACAAAAACAGCCAAAGAGAGTAGACTTGCATTTAGCACAACAGAAATTTATCTTATGGAAATTATTTCACTGAATTACATTTACACATACACTTGACTGTGTACCTCAATATTAAGATTTACTTCTGGGCTTGATTAATAATTACTCAGAGTCCCAGTACAATGAAATCCCATAAGCAAATCTTTTAGTAAGTCACAAAGTATGATATTGGTGCTTTCTAATGTCTTTGGAATTAACCATCCCTCCCTGACCAAAAGCTCATGATCATCTCTAGCTCATCCAAGTCTTTATATATGTTTCTCATTTAACAACAAGTTTAAGAGTGACCTTTTATTTTCTTGGTTCTTTCAAGCATATTTTAAACTCAAAAGTCACTAATAATTCAATTGCATAGATATTCTTGCTAGGGCTGCCTTTAAAAATGAACATTCACCGAGGAACCTTTACAAATTTGTTTCTCCCTTGACATCCCAAGAAACTTGTTTTTTAGCATGTAATTTAAGTGCTGGAAATTCTTATGTATCTCATATAATTTACTTCCTTAACTCAACCTTGATGCCTCGGTCCCATTTTTTTATTGTCCTGCAGAGTGCTCATGACACTGAGTTTGAGTTCCAACTCATCTGTGTTGAGCCTTTAGTCAGGTATTTGAACTAAGACCCGCTTGATCTCGGGTTCTCTCCTTTCCTCTCACTTTAGTTTATCTTTCCTCCTAACACATATTCTCAATGTCACCTCACATAGTGTGAAATATATGCTTGCATTATGAATTACCAGTGTAGAGTGTCACGGTATAAAAATATCAGTTCCTGTGTGTCCAACAAAGTTCAAGTAATTTTAACATACTTTAATTATGTATGAAGGCATGTTACATGCAAACATGGTTACCTGATTTTGCCACCTACTCATTGAAACACAGTAAAGATCTTACTGTTAATTTTATATGAATTCATTATTCTGTTATCCTTTCACTCCTGTAGGCCACAAAGAAAAATCTTCCTTAAACCACAATTGTAATAATACACTAAAACTATAAATAATGATTTGTAATTTGCCTCACAAAAGTTTACTAATCCTAAATTATTTTCCAATGTTTGTGTTTTGCAAATATTCCCATAAATTTGCCCATTGAACTTAAACACTGAAAATTTGCTAGTGTTTCTCTTTTCTGAATTGAAGATACATAAGTAAACTTCACACAAAACTTGATCTTCACAATATTTGGGCACCCTACTTTATTTTCATTATTTTTAATGTAGACACTAGAAGAAACTTTTATTAACTACCTCAATTTTAAAATATGAATTCTAGAAGAGACCTTTATTAGCTGCCTCAATTTTAAAAAATGAATTCTTTTGATTCTTGTTACCATTTTAAAAATAACATTTTTCTTATCTATTATGTGATGTTTTAAAGGTGTTTATCATGGCAAGCAATCACTTTATTGGTACTATTGTTGTGAACTGTATACACATACTATTTGGGGAAAATACATTTCTTTTAACTGCCATAATTTCAGAGTATAGAATATAAATGTTTATGATGGTAGTAATGGCGATAATTTCAGTAATAATCATCTAGGTCATTAATGATTTCCTTAAACACTGAAGTATTCATGCACTGCTTCACAGCCATAAAATTAAAGTAAATCACAGAATGAAAAAACATCTATAAAACCCTAAGTTAAATATTGTAAATAATATAAATGTTGACCAATTGATTAGAAATATTCACTGCCTTTATTTTAAAAATAGCCTTTCTGAAAATTTACATGATATTTATTTTTAACAAAAATATATAGTTTTGTCTTCTGCTTATTCTAGTTCTGATCATTTGTTTTATTACTTATATCCGAGAAGGAAAAGAGACAACTACATAGAAAGCTCTAAATTACTGCAGAAATACATATGACTTTGGAGATGGAAATGATAAATACCTGGCCTAAATTAGGCAATTTAATATTTCTGAACTTCACACTCTAATTTTGAATCATCATATTTTCCTAATTTAAAAAATGAGCTTTAATACTAAATAAATCAGCAGAATAGAAAAGTTTGAAAAAAAATCCCCCAAACTTTTATTCAATGGTAATTATTTTAAAAATGTTTTCCTATATTTTTTCTAAGATTCCTCACATTTTCCACACAAATCATATAACATTAAAATATTGTCTCATAAATACTCTTGAAAACATTACTAATATATCATGAAACATGACCCAAATTTGGTAAAAAAAAATGTATAGTATATAGTAATTACTTCACATCCCTTGAATTGTCTTCATATTTCTAATTATCATTATTTTAAACAATACACTAGTGGAAATTATTTATCCACACTTTATTCACCTTTGTGTACCTTTGTGTACATGGATGTCCTAAAAGTACATTCCTGGAATTTTAAGTGCTATATGAGCAATATTTTTATGGCTTTACCACACTTTCTTTTCTCTTTTCCTTTTACTTCTCACTCCCAACACTAATCTTTCTTTCTTATCCCTTCCTCTTTTTCCTTCCTTCTTTCTTTTTCTCCTTCTCTTTTTCTCTCTTGACTTTCTTCTTCCCTTCTTCTGTCTTCAAGTCTATCATTTTTAATCTTTCATACACAAATACCTAACAAGTACTTCTCAGGTACTAGTGTCATAATAGGTGGTATGAATACAAAATTAAAATACACTCAATTTTAAGATCTTCCTCTCAACTAAGGAGACAGATAAGTGATCAGTATAATACAATGCATGCTATAGATACTATGTAACCATTTTGGGAAGGCTAATAACTCAGCTATGGAAAGGAGAACAGGACAAAGTAAATGTGTCTGTGATGAGGCGGAAGACTTACTCTAAAAAATATATTAAAAACCAAAGAAAGGTACTCTAGATGAGGGAACAACATGTACAAAATCATGAAAGAAGGAACCAAATATATTTCCTAGATTTGTTTTTAGCAA
Source organism: Marmota marmota marmota (assembly GCF_001458135.2). Taxonomy (NCBI): domain Eukaryota; kingdom Metazoa; phylum Chordata; class Mammalia; order Rodentia; family Sciuridae; genus Marmota; species Marmota marmota. The sequence continues at coordinate 6,640,065 of NW_026000005.1, forward strand.
TGGATTGATGGTTGCATATTCACTTTTCAAGATTCCTATATAACTAATGGTTAATATATTAGAAAGAACACATAGCATTTCTATCATCATAGAAAGTCCTTCTAGAAATTTTGCCTTAAAGTTTTTCATTGAAAAATATGGGTAATTTCAATGAACCCATGTCTTAATTGGTTCATACTCTATTATCTGGTGATCCTTCTATTTCATTGGGACCTATAATGTTTTTATCTGCTCTACTTTTTACAATCTCTCACTTCCCTCATGATCTCTCTCTCTCTCTCTCTCTCTCTCTCTCTCTCTCTTTTATCTTTTTGGATCTAAATATTGTAGTCAGTTACAATTCCATCTTGAATATGCACTTAATTTCCTTATATCCATTTATTTCTTCTTTGCTTCTCATATTTGCTTGAAAAAATCAAAATTATGACTAAGTCTATGCCTATGTATATACACACATACATATATAAACATATATACACATGTATATTATATGTATATATATAAATAAAACTTGACCTCTGTAACATATCAAACTTCAGAAAACTGAACAATTAATGTGACACTTTATATGTTAATTCCAAAATCATTAATTTCATGTGGATCTTTCATGATGGCTTATAATTGTACACTATTTCTTTAGTGTAGTCACTTTCTTATTGTCTTGGGTAAGTGTTTCATGTTTTCCAAATACTTCTGTTTACCTCTTGACTGATTTTACTCTGAGGTTTTTTTAAAAATTAAAAAGTATTTTTAAAAAGTTTCTCTAGTATCTAAGAACCTACCTGCCTCTAAATTCCATTTCTTTTTCTGTTACTTTGGGTAAGTTGTGTTTATTCACAACTAAATATCAGACTTTCTCCATGGTTATGAGATCCCATTCTAGAAAGGACCTGTACAAATCTATTTTCACTTCTCTCTGAAACATCAACTTTCCTTCTCAATCAGAACTTTCACATAATTATATGGGAAACTATCATACTTTAGGGAAAAGATAAATTAAAACAATCAGTTAATTCCATCTTCTTGTATTACTACCACAATATTTTTGAATTCTGTTTGTAGAAAATCTCCTCAAAAGAATTTTCACATTCACACTTTTCAAGTATTCTTCCATTTTCTCCTAAACCCACTGTAAATGCCTATTGATGCAATGCTGCTGAAATTGAACTTGTTAAAATCATCAAAAACCCACAGGTTTCTAAATCCAAGTCAATTATCAATGTTCTAATTAGTAAATCCTATTAACAGAATTTGTTACAATTGATTAGCCTCCTTCCCTCCCTCTCTCTCTCTGAAGATTTTTTTTTTTTTTTGGCTTTAGGCAAAAATAAATAAATAAATAAATGTGTTGTTGTCTTCTCTTTTCCATAACTGTTCCTCAATCTTCTTTCATGCTTATTTTTCATCTTTTAAACATTTCAAACTCTGTAATATTTTCTCAATAAATCATTAGACCTTTTCTATTTTCCTCCTCCCACTTTCTTAATGATATCATTCTATTTCTTGAATTTAAATAGCATCTGTACACTGACAGATTCCAAATCTATATTCTAGCAAAGAACCATCCAACTTTCCACTTGACATGTCCACTTGCATATCTAATAGATATCTTGAGCCTTTCTTCCCCATTAAAATATGCTTTTGCCTTGAAATATTAGATCTCATACTCTATTTTTTCTCTTACTATTTTCTATCAGACTGGAATCATTATTCCTTTAACATAACCACTGTGATTTTACCCTCTGTCTGGAATATACTTTTTTGTAGACTTACTGTCTTCTTTCTTACTCACCTATATCTCTATCTTAAATAAGATCTTTCCTAATGTTACTCCCTCCATGATGCTCCTAGACATTTCCTTGTTTTTTTCTATAGTATTTATCAACATATCAAACAATTTTAATATTTAGTTTTTTTAATATTGTAAATGGAGAAGTTAATATAAAGACTATGATTGTTATAGCATATTTTGTGCATTTTGTCATCTGAGTTTGAGGAGAGGAATGTGGGTAGATATTGCTTGGCTAAGAATTGACCTACTATGCTTTTTTGTTCTGGGCTCATGTTGTTGAGATAGCTTTTAATTTCTGCCTTTGCAACATCTCTAAATTTTCATTATAGATCAGAGGTATGAAAACCACAAGTACTATGCAAATAGTAGTGCCCTATGAACCTAGATAAATGTTAAGATTAAAAACTTAAAAAATGTTTTAACCATAGCACAAAAGTTAATAACTAGAATCAACAAATGGGACTTACTCAAACTAAAAAGTTTTCTTCTCAGCAAAAGAAACAATAAGAGAGGTAAATAGGGAGCCTACATCCTGGGAACAAATCTTTACTCCTCACACTTCAGATAGAGCCCTAATATCCAGAGTATACAAAGAACTCCAAAAATTAGACAATAAGATAACAAATAACCCAATCAACAAATGGGCCAAGGACCTGAACAGACACTTCTCAGAGGAGGACATACAATCAATCAACAAGTACATGAAAAAATGCTCACCATCTCTAGCAGTCAGAGAAATGCAAATCAAAACCACCCTAAGATACCATCTCACTCCAGTAAGATTGGCAGCCATTATGAAGTCAAACAACAACAAGTGCTGGCGAGGATGTGGGGAAAAGGGTACACTTGTACATTGCTGGTGGGACTGCAAATTGGTGCAGCCAATTTGGAAAGCAGTATGGAGATTTCTTGGAAAGCTGGGAATGGAGCCACCATTTGACCCAGCTATTCCCCTTCTCGGTCTATTCCCTAAAGACCTAAAAAGAGCATGCTACAGGGACACTGCTACATCGATGTTCATAGCAGCACAATTCACAATAGCAAGACTGTGGAACCAACCTAGATGCCCTTCAATAGACGAATGGATAAAAAAAATGTGGCATTTATACACAATGGAGTATTACTCTGCATTAAAAAATGACAAAATCATAGAATTTGCAGGGAAATGGATGGCATTAGAGCAGATTATGCTAAGTGAAGCTAGCCAATCCCTAAAAAACAAATGCCAAATGTCTTCTTTGATATAAGGAGAGTAACTAAGAACAGAGTAGGGACGAAGAGCATGAGAAGAAGATTAACATTAAACAGGGATGAGAGGTGGGAGGGAAAGGGAGAGAGAAGGGAAATTGCATGGAAATGGAAGGAGACCCTCAGGGTTATACAAAAGTACATACAAGAGGAAGTGAGGGGAAAGGGAAAAATAATACAAGGGGGACAAATGAATGACAGTAGAGGGGGCAGAGAGAGAAGAGGGGAGGGGAGGGGGGATAGTAGAGGATAGGAAAGGCAGCAGAATACAACAGACACTAGTATGGCAATATGTAAATCAATGGATGTGTAACTGATGTGATTCTGCAATTTGTATACGGGGTAAAAATGGGAGTTCATAACCCACTTGAATCAAAGTGTGAAATATGATATATCAAGAACTATGTAATATTTTGAACAACCAACAATAAAAAAATTAAAAAAAAATAAAATAAAATGTTTTAAAAAAATAGGAGGAAACTAAACCATTCTTCAAGAATCTAAGAAAAAAAATGTGACATAAAGATGAAGAGAGGTGGGACTTTTTTTTTAACAACAACAACATAAATTATGAGGGAAATAAAAACAAAAACCTATAGATTAACCAAGTCTTAAGAGATGAACCAATAAGTCAAAAATCGCACCCATTTTTGAATTCTGATTCTAAACGTTTTTATTTATGCAATAAAATTTGAACTTATGTTTGTAAACTAGGATTCCTTTTGTCTTAGAGATACTTGTGGAAGTATTTGCTCAAAAAAAGACAAGATGTCTATAATTTGCATTAAAAAAAATTGAATGGAAGGAAATAGCATGTGATGATATAAACGAAACAAGAATGACCATGAAGTGGTCATTGTTGAAACTGGCTAAAAATAATTATACTGTTATATTTTTACATATAAGGACAATTTTTCATCATACAAATTTTAAAAACATGGAGGGAATATTAATGAACTTTCAACTGAAATATATTCAAGAACATTGAAAGACATCCATTGTACTTCATGTCATTATATTGTAGTTATGAAATGGAATGGAAAAATGTTTGTATCAAGTTAATACCAAGTGAGTGGCAAATGTGAAAAAAAAAACAGAAATGATCAGATAAATGGGGTAACAGCGCCTCAAAAACATACCTCAAAGTGTTTTTGTTCCTACAATCAGTATCCTTCTAAAACATAAAGCATGTGTTCAGTTGAGTTGAGATATACAGTTGTTAAAGACAAGAAAACAGCTTTGCTAGCATGTTGCCTTTTGAGATAGTTAATTGTTAATAAATTGGTTTACAGGCAGGAAATACTGTACATCAGTGTGAGCCAAATGAATGGATTTCATTTTCAAGTTTATTCTTTACTTTCAGCTAGAGAGAACAGAACACAATTTTTGAAAAAAAAAAATTCCAGATGAGCAGTTTTATTTTTTTCACACACCTGCTTTATAATATTTAGCATACCTAGAGTAAAAAGGTAACCTGCCATCATTACCATGATAACCATTATATGAACATCACATCAATATATTTAGGGACAAAAGAGATGCTTGAATGGTGAACTTGGACCTAAGAAGTTCCTGATGCTAGGAGATCAAATTAAAAGATTTTTAGGGTTTAATGGGCTACAAGAAGGCTTACAGATCAAAATGTCATGCAGTAAGCCTGTTGGGGACAGGGAGTGCTATGGATATCTATGAGATGATCTGAACTAGAAGACCACCTGGAACTCTTTTTTGTTTGGGTACTGGGGATTGAAATTAGGGGCACTCAACAACTGAGCCACATCCCCAGCCTTATTTTGTGTTTTATTTAGAGACAGGATCTCTCTGAATTGCTTAATGCCTTGCTTTTGCTGAGGCTGGCTTTGAACTCTGGATCTTCCTGCCTCAGACTCCCAAGGGATTACAGGTGTGGACCACACCTGGCTTACATGGAACTCTTATCCGGCATTCTCCAGACTGCTTCAGAACCTTTTCTGTTTTTGAATAGGAAGACATCCACAGTAGACTACAGCAAATAAAATAGGTAAAATATTTTCCAGACACTATGCTAGTGTTAGCAGTAGGTACATGACTTTCTTTCCCACTCACTTCCCTCACTTCTGAAAATAAAGCCCGAGATCTGAGGTAGAGAATAAAAATGGAAAGTTTTAACTAGACTGTGACTAATTTATTCATCTCAAATTGATTCATTAATCACTGGTTTGGACTAAATTTAACTGAAAGCAGTGAAGTTATCTATCATTAGACAGACTTGGGAATCCAAGTCAGAAATTAGAAGCCCATTCTAAAAATAAAGAATAGCCTGCCTTCTAAATTTGAATTAGTGATTGAGCAAGTTACACCTCTTTCAGTCAACTGTGGAAAAAAAATTTTGAGTGGAACTCAAGAAATAAAGTGGTATCTATAAGGCAAGGCTAGGATCTATATCAAGACAAATATTTTACTTAATTCAGGAGAGAATTAACCATGATTAAGAGTTACTGGGAAAGATATAATTGAGAAAGAGTTCTTGAATATTCAGGAGGAATAAAAAATGTTTATTATAGTGAAGTTTCTGAGAAACCCTGAGGGGGGGTGTGGAATTCAGGAAACAATCATTTACTGTCTTTATAGGAGATGGTAGGGTGGGTTTAAATATAGTTTTGCAGAAACAATAAGCAAATGATATATTTAAAATCTCAAAAAAGTATTTGATTTTGTGGTGTTCAGGAAATACAGAAGTCACTCAATCCATCTTAGGAAACTGAGACTATTTTAATAATACATTATCTGTAATGATTTGCTGTTAATTATCATTAGAATATTTTCCAGCTTAAAACAAATGTTGAGTGACCGAATAGTGAAATATATTACTTAATATACAAGGAGTATTTTCAAGGTGCGCTTATTTTTCATATTTTACTGTCTATCACATGTAAATAATATATATAAAATAGATGCATTTTGGAAATTTCTGTAAATATAAAGGAACATTAATCCATTCTTGATTATACAGATGTATTCCATTTGTAAATTTATTAAGGAAGGTACTTATAATTGGCCAATTATGGATGGCATTGGAAAAGATAATGCTAAGTGATATTAGCCAATCCCCCCAAAACAAATGCTGAATATTTTCTCTGATATAAGGAGTCTGACTCATAGTGGGGTAGGGACGGGGAGCATGGGAGAATTAGATGAATCCTAGATAGGGAAAATGTGGGAGGGAAAGGGAGGGGACAGGGGATTAGCAAGGATGGTGGAATGTGAGGGACATCATTATCCAAAGTACAGTATGAGGACTCGAATTTAGGGTCAACATACTTTATATACAAACAGAGATATGAAAAATTGTGCTCTATATGTGTATAAGAATTGTAATGCATTCCACTGTTGTGTATTTAAAAAATAAAATCAATAGAAATATTTAAAAAGTGTGTTATATGTTAATATAACATTTAAAAATCAAAACTAACTTCACAGCACAGAGAAATCACAATTGTTATTTAGACTTTTCTGAGTATATTTTTATTGTACAAATAATTTTTATCAGAGATTGGAAACTATATACACTGGAGCTAAAACCAATCACTATTTCTATTTGGAACACTTCCATGTTTATTTGTCTATACATTAGTTTTAGTTTATTTTACTGCACAACAGAAGAGTAGAGTAGATGGGAAAGATAATTGCATGGTCCACAGAGCCAGAATGTAATTACTATCTGACCTTTATAGAAAATTTTCACCAATCAGTGTTCTACCTACTTATGCATTATGCCCAATATAATAGGGACATAAGTAATTTTAACCTCACTTTTATAATCTATCCTTCTGTAAGCTGTTATGTTTTCCAAAGTATGATGTTTATATTTATCTCTTTGAAAGTTTTCAATCTAAAATATATTCTGCTGATACTAGACTATTATTCAATCTGATATTAGAATAAAGATAATTAAATAAAATTCTATCTGATATTATATTTAACCACAATAAGATATTAGAAATAGAAGTTGATGTCTTCTTATTTCATTTTCTTGTGTATCTTTATTGCATTACACTTCTTTTGGTCTAATTTCAGAATTTCTTTGCAAAGTATCATATTGAATTTTAATTTTATATAAACTAAATACCTCTACCTGTAATAGACAAATTTAACTCACTCAAATTTATTCTGGTTACTGATAATTTTGAATTTAATATTGATAGTTTGGATCCTTTTACAAATACTTTTAAATGAATTGATCTTGCTTTGTCTATGTAATGCTGTTTTTTTTCAAGTTGTTCAAATACTGTGTGTGTACTCTTTTGACAGTTGTTTTTAATGTAGCAAGACATGCATTTTAGCTTATATTTCTTTATAAATTTCTAGAGTTTGTGTGTATCCTCAATACATAAACTTCTAATCATGAACAATAGCAAGATTTTAGAAAAATATTTTCCCCTTTAACTTTCTTATTCCCTCTTTGAGGTCATCTGGTGTTTTATTTTCAAATTATTATTTTAAAAATGATCAATAATTGGGCTCAATTAATTTTATTTTATTTTCAACATTATTTCTCCTATTTCAGGGTTGGTTCTTTTTGGTAAATTTTCCTAAATAGGTTCTTCAATCATAGAAGAATGTGATGAATGTATGTGACACAAAATTATTTGTAAAATACAATAATTAACATATGATTGTTTCTTAACTGGCAAAGCTAATAACACTTGGGGTCTGACTGAGTATTATGTGTATGTTCACATATGTATTTGTTTGCCACATTTATAAGTATTTTAAAATAATAAATGTACAATGATATATACTTTAAAATGTTATAATAGTGATATTTGCCTTCACAACATTTATCAAGAATGTTAGTTAAATCTTTAACTAAAGACAGTGACATGTAATGAATGATATTTTCTTCATTATTCAAAATTCCCAAAGTTCTTCCAGATAAACATGAAGGTTTTGTTTTCACTTGATGCATTTGAGTATTATCATACATAATCTAGATTTATTTTAAAAATCTGTTTTTTATTCCAATTTATAAAAGATGATGTAATTGCTTGGAAATTTTGTAAACATGATCAATATTGATGGTTTAATCTGAATATATATGCACACTAATTATTATCTTTAACATGAAACCACATTAGGTCAAACATTAACCTATTGAAAGTACTGAGAAATCTAATAAAATGTCTGTATCAGGGAAGATATTTGAAATGTTTTATTTTAATTTCTATTTTAAATAGAAATATGAGCACATTAAAAAGAAATTTAAGCCATTTATATTAAATTCTCTATATTTATATTGAAAGTTAAAACATGAAATTTTCACAAAGTACAAATCTCTCTCTTTTTACATTATTGTGAGATATAAAAACTGAGGAAATACAATTTTTCTAAACACTTTTATATTTCTGACTGGGTAAAGTGTAAGGTAATGTCAATTAAAGGGATGGCCTAAGTAAGAGATAAGTGACAGTAGAATTTCCATAGTAGTCTTTTAGTAGCAGAATCATTAAACATAATCATGTGTTGTATGAGATAATCATCATTATGAACCAAAATTATCTTTATAAATTACTATATTTGATCATTAGTAAATTTCAATATATATAATATGAAAGGAGTAGGAAATATTTATGAGGTCTATATTTATATTTATAACTTTTGCAAAGGACATCTTATAATAAAAGAAATTTCAGTCAGTAACCATCCTCACCCTCTGAAACTATGGGTGAGATCTATCTCCTGTAAAAGTTGATACCCATGAAAATAGAGAGAAAATGGGCTTTTGTGAATTAGAAATTAATAGGCATTGCAACTAATGTATGCCATTATATAATAAACTAATTGATGAACATACAAGATTATGTATAAAGCCTAGGAATTATTTTTACTCAGAGGAAAGTATCCCCTATTGTATTATGGAGAATACCAGGTATCTGTGTTCAGAACAATAAGAACTTTGTTCCATTGACATTTTTGCCAGGAGAATTTTCAAAGTAATTAGAGCAAGTATACAAGCATACAGAACTACTTTTACAGTAGTGGCACTTTGCTGGTTTTCATGTGATAAAACAGGTTATGACACCATATTTAGTAACTAAATAAAACATGCACAGTACATTTGAAATTTAACAGCTATTGAGAGTTTAATTATCTAAACAATATGGAACTGGTCTTGAGATTTCAAATGAATTCTAAATCATGTCCCCAGAAATCACATTTGAACAGGAAGATGCTGATTATCCACTGGTGGTAATCAATCTTTTTGTGTTCTCCACAAAATTGTGAATACAAGAATTTGAGTGGCATAATTGAAGGAATTAAAAGATTCAAAATGCAACACAAAAGAAGTCAGCATTAATTATAGTAAAATTAACTACCAAAGTATAGAAATGTCTTTTCCTGTCTATCAAACCATCTAAGTTAATGTACTATTATGTGCTTGGTTGCCCTTCAACAATTTTATGTTACTGTTTGAATTAAGCCATTAAGTTACCTAACTTCCTTAATGTGAAACTTGAATTCATGTTGAGAAAGTTTGTTTCCTGATTAAGTAGACTTTCTAAATGACAGTGAAGAAAGAAAGCTATAACCCTAAACCAGTTGCTTTATTTTTTTTTCTCATATTTTTCTTGAACATCTTCTAAGAATTAATATGAATGTCAGTGCAGGCAGCAGTACCTGTCTGATTGAGTGATTTGACATGAAATGATACATCTGCCCCCTACCATGCCCCATCCTTGCATTTCTGATAATTTTTTTTTTTTTTGGTTTAGTTATACTCTCAAGATGAGAGAAAACTATAATAAAGTAAATCTAAAATATTAGATCAGAAAAAATCCTTGAGAGAAGGTAGGAGTTGACTGTTTTTGTTGCCGTCATGTTAAAGAAAAACTAGCCTGCAGGAATAGATGAGAGAAAAGAGGGCTTGCCAAATGGTCTTGAGAGGAGTGAAGATAGCCGCTACGTGTGGCAGAATGAGTATGCACTCCCAGTGCAAGATTACGGATCATAGGAATGCATACAATGTACAAAGAGCTTCGGTCTCAGAGTGGGTATTTCAAGTGTGAAAGTCTTTTAACACTTAGACTCTGACTAATCTTGACTTTATATTTTTTTAAAAGAAATATACTGAAGTATATCAGTAAAATATTTTTTAAAATATAATTTCTGTATTAAAAAACACAGAACCACAAAAATTTTCAGAAATAAAAATTCCTCATCACTAAGAAGTGATTAATAAAAAATTAGCTTATTTAATTTAAATTTCTCTTAGTTTTATATATAAATATGTTATATATGACTTAAGGTTATAATAAAACCAATAGATAATTAAAAAAAAAATCTCTAACCCTCACTCTCATCCACCATCACACAATTATATCTTCTGTGTCTTTTGTAAAAGGTTTAATTGTGTATACCTTATCATAGCTTATATATAAGTACTGGCATAATATGCACAAGACAAAATGGTCTTTGAGTTGTATTTTATAAATTAAAAATATAGCTTAGCTTAAATATCTTTGTTTCTATATGTGCATGATTTTTTTTTCAAATAGGACCATGTTTGAAGGTAACAAAATCTACTTAACCAGTCCAATGTATATGATTATTTTGGGAAAAAAATATGATGGGCAAAATCAGTAGGAATTATCAAGTGAACATTATAAGACAAAGTGAGCCAAGTGAAGGATTTGGGGTCAATGGACTCTGTGTAATACCTGTTTTTCTGGCATTTGATATATTCAGCCATGTAAGTGTTTTGCATTCAACTGCTGGTTCCCCACTCCATAAAATGTTAACAGCATGTGAACTACTGTGACTTCTGCATTATTTTGATATTTTTCTAATATAAATTGAGTATGAGGAATTCAGCTGGCATCATATCAGCATTGACTATATGATTTAGTTCTAGGAATTAGTCATGGTCAAGAGGCATAAGTGTTTATAATTCTAATAAATAATGCCAAATTCTGTCTGTTTGTACCAAATTTCACTCTGCGACAAAATATAAAAATGCTATTTTTAAATCTTTAGCTAGAATGTGTTACCAAGTTTTTTCATGCTTTTAAAATAACTTTGGCTGACTGTGTAACACACAAAGTCCTCAAGTTGGGCTTTTTTCTGTTAATAATCCAATGGGTGTTCTTCACTAAGTTCTGAAGGTGGATACTCCCTAGCAGAAAGCAAAAATAAGACTGTTTCCCTTGGTAAGAGACTTCATATTTATGATTTTTTGTTTCTCCCAGAAATTCATTTCTCTAAATCTCTCAGTTTTGAGTGTTCTGGATATCTTTTCACAGGAAAAAAAAAAATGCCATTTCAATATGCAAATTCAAACCTTTAATTTCAGAAAATATTCCAAAAGTTATGTTCTTGAAATTTTTTTTCTTTTACCAGAAAGTATAATTAATGCATTTTTAGGGTTTCTTTTAGGGTTTCTTTTTAGGGTTTCTTTTCTTGTCTATTATTTTTGTGAAGAAATTTTTAACACTTTTTATAAATGTATCTGTATATACACATATGTTGAATATCATTTGGTTTCCAATTTTTTGAAATAACATATAAAGCTTCTGTGAATATTTGTATAAGTCTTTTGACCTATATGCAGGTATGTAGTGTTAGCTCCATTATGGTCCAAACTGGTAGTTTGACCATGACTATTGACTAGTACTCCAACGTATTTTTGAGAAGTAATTTCTTCCCAAGGGGATTTTTCATGTTTCTGCCTATTGATTTGAGGAATTTGTTTATCTATTGTGCACAATTTCATCCACTCACCGAAGCTTCACGACAGGCACAGGGTTATCACCAATTGGCCAGGCTGGTGATATGGCCTGGTTTCAAAGGAGCTAGCTGTATCAATAACTAAGAAAACAGCAAAGAAACCACGCAGCACACAAACATAAGCTTCTAAGGCAGACGGTGTGGTGATCCAAGAGTCAGCTCCAACGCTGGAAAGAACAAGAGAGTGAGAATGCCTGAAACCTTCTATTTATTGGGAAAAAGGCATTTGAGAAAGTTCCACCCAAATAAGGCAAGGGATTGGATTTCAAAGGGTGTAGTCTTGCTTGGTGATGTCTTTTGGATAGCAGATTGACTGACAACTTGGAAAGCCATACCCATCTCAGGTGCTGTGTGGGATCAAAGGCAGAACGAGAGAAAAGGCACACATAACCTACACCACATAGCCCAATCAGGAAGTAAGGTCAGGTCAGTCTCCTCATATGCTCAAATGCGCATAGCTCACACACACAGGCCATGGCTGGTTTGCGACCCAGGGTAGCACAGGAAACTGGAGAAGGATTTGATTATGACGCAGACTTCGAACGGGCAGCATCCTCCACCTTGGGAAAGTCATTAAGGACTGCTTGAATTCCTTTCTACTCACCTCATCTCTCTATGGAATAACATCTTTCAACTACCAAGGGAATGGTAGGAATATTTGTCTCTCTCAGGGAACAGGTAAATTCTCACTACAACTGATGAGAAAATATAAGCAGAGAGACAGACAGACAATTACACAAACAAAAAGTACTCTCTACCCCATATGAGAGGCACAGAAAAAAAAGTTCTGACCCCGATCATTTGTGATTGTCTATCATGTGTCAAGAAAGGTGGAATTCCTGAGAATTCCTCCACCCTGAAACGTGGAGACATTTCAGTTTCCAAAGACAGACAACCAGTGCAGGCCCCCAGCTAGCAAGCACTGGATGACAGCTACAGAAGCACAAATAGTGAGAGAAAGAGTAGTAAAATGATTTTCTTTACAAACACAATCACAAAGGGAAGATCTACAGCTGAAGGTGGAACAGATATTGAGAAAACTGCCCCAGCAATTCAGCCTCCACCATAAACTACAAGGTAGGAAGAGAGGAATTTGAAACCTACAAAACACTGAAAGTAACCATGGCAACAACAGGGGAAAAAATCTGCTTGATTCCTTGTAAAATTGACTCAAGCCCCATATTAAATTTCTAGAAAAAGAAGAAATTTGAAAATTTCCAGTGGTAAATGTTTTTGTTTTGTTTTGTTTACCTCAGTCTCTACAATTTATACAAATGTCTTACTTTCAACCAAACATAACAAGATCCATAGAGAAGTAAGGAAATAAACTCCACAGTGTCGATACATAAAGCAAACAACTGTATCAAACTTAATGTTTAAAAGATCCGTATGAACAAGGGAATTCAGATTGGCTAGATTCATATGCTAAAGATAAGAGGCACAGATGAACAATATGTATAAACATAAGGGGAATATAAACAAGGCTTGGAAAATTTCCATAAAAACAACTAATAGAGATGCTAGAAATGAAACATTCTGTTACAGAGAGCACTTAAGTAAAAAAAGAGTTAATCAAGGAGCAGTGAACATAAGAAGAGGTGATATAACTTGATAAAATGTAGAGAAAATGTTGAAAAACAATTAAACCCAGAACATCTAAAAGCTGAACTACAATATGAAGTGATCTAGCATATGTGTATCTGGAATTCCACAGTAAAAAGAGAGATAGTGGGACAGCAGTTATATTTAAAGAGATAATGACTGATTATATTTTATAACTAAAGACACTGAACCAGTTTCACATATTGGAAATGGAGAAATAATTTAGTGCCTATATTCATAGTCTGTGTGTTCATGTAGAACCTCCCAAAATAGTTACAAAAAAGCTGCTAGACCTAGTAAAGTGATTTAAGCAAGGTGGCAAGATATAAGATTAATATATAAAATTAAGTCATATTCTATTTACTAGCAACACACAATTGGAAATTGAAATAGAAATGCAATGTATAGAATAAAAATCTAAAATATTAAGGGTGAACTTATTTAATTTCCTTAGTGAGAAACTGGACTTCACATTGAAAAGATTTGTCTAACTTCCCTAATGCAATAATAGGCTTCACAATGAGAAAATTTTAACTTCCTACCTAGAAGAAAATTCTAAAGCATTATAAAAAACAAAAAACAAAAAAAAATTAAAAGTCAGTTGCTGTATTTTCACATATTTCATATATTCTGGAGTACTCTTTTGAACTGTTGATCATAAAGACAATCAATAGTGCAGTCCACAATGCCAGTCCAAAGAGCATGATGAAATGATGTCCACTAAAGATAGCCTAGAAAATAACCTACCTAGCTACATGTCACAACCTTGACTTTCTCAGAGTCTCACTATTGATGGGTCATTCAAGTTTGACAATGAATGTCTTTGTTAAATGAGAATATGTATGTTAGGAAGTAAATTGTGAGAAAATAACTGCAAACTGAATAAAATAAAATAAAAACCTAAGAGGAAACAGGGTTTGATGATTTTCAGTAATGTGAAATTGAAAAATTCAAATGCATTAAACATTATGGAATGTATAAATGTATTAAATCATGGCACCCCATTAATGTGTACTATTCTTATGTTTTATCATCTGTCAGTTATAAATAAATGTAATTTTAAATTATAAATAAAATTAATTTAACTAATTTTTAAATAAATTTCATGAATTTATAATAGGAAAAACAAAAACAAAAATGTCTATAGAGTGAGATAACATTAGGTATTATAAAAGTGTATGGAAAGGGAGTATGATGACAGGATTTGATGACAGAGAGATGTGTTCATAGTTGTTTCCAAGCCAGTCTTTTTCTCTGCTGTCTTACTGCTGTAGTCTTCCTTTTTTTTTTTTTTTTTTTTTTTTGTTAACCTCTATGTTTCATACTTTGGCACATTCAGGGGAGGCAAGGAAAGCTGTCAAAAGGTCCAACACATTTTAATGTCATTTTTTCTGTTAATGAAGTTAGTTTCTCTATATCTGACTTTCTTACTTGCTTAAATGTTTACAAAGAGGCAGGGTTTTGATTTCATATTGTGGTTTGATTTTTATAATTCATTCATAGCTGTTGCTATTGTAACTTATCAAGTTTTCTATGGTCGTTTATGCAGTTGGGTTAGTTTATTACCTACACATATAGATAGAAACATAATTCCATTGACCATTTTGAATTCAAGAAAAATATCATGTGATCATATGCTTATCTGTTAGTTGGTAAGTATTTCTCATTGATTCATAGTATTTGATGTTATTCAATTCACTTCTTAATATTTGTATTAGTTCATTGTAGTTATACATACTGCTGAGGTTCATTTTGACATAATCATACATGCATGGAACATAAGATATTCCACTACAATTCACTTTTTTATGTTTATTTCCTGACACTACACCACTGCCTTTTATTATTATTATTATTAACAAAAATAGTTGGATTTTTCTGAATAACTTTTGCAATAATATTCCAATTTAGGTAAGGTAACAAAACATTGTCTTAAGATGATTCATTTTCAGAATCTCAGTGTTACCTTGAACCACATATTAGTGCTTTCTTCAAGTATGGTTTGTCTATGTTCTTTGATAACCTTGTTTCCTATAATATTTTGAAGCCTAACATGTCTGTGGAGTACTGATATCAGTCCTATATACCCCACTAACAAAACCAACTGTGGCATGTATATTTTCTCTTTAGGTTATACACATTTTCTGAAATCTGACACTGAGCAACATTTTCATAAGGAAAATGAAATAAGGCTCTCGGAGGCTACTTGTTTTTTGTTGTTGTTGCATTCTTTTTTTCCGGATCTTGCTTCTCTTAGGAAGAACATGCATACTCTCTGCAATCCAGGGTAACATCTATTCTTAGTTTTGTTGCAAAACATGTCAAGAATATTTGTTAATCTCATGTCCCTCTTAGTATGCTGTGATTACAATAGGAAGTGAGCCTGTGGATTTGTGCAGCATTGACATTATAAAGCCCAATACATTCCCTTTTTATTTTCTTTGTCTGTTTGCTTTACGTATTTTCACACCATATATAGAATTTAACACTTCTATATCTACTTTTTAAAATTAGAGGTTTGAGTAATTTTCTTGTTTTAAAAACTTTATTACAAAATAAACTATCTTGCAAAACTCTTTTTTTAATCAATGAAATTTCCTTAGTCTTAAGGAAACATTACAGTAAACCTTTAGGTTTAAAAGAGAAACAGCTTACCTGGAAACATTAAGATAGAAATTAATTTTACTTAATCTATGAACAATATTTTGATACAAATATATAATTTTTAGTGTGTGTGATTTAACTTCACATATTTAAAAAATCTTGCAAATGTCCATATATAGTTGAAAAATGTGGCAAGACATTTCAAGAATAAAAGATATTATGGTCAAATATGTGGGAAAAATGTTGAAGATTTTGGTCTCCTTGCATACATAAGATGCTATGTAAAGTAAAACTCTTTAAACTGGTTAAAATACTATTTTCTTATTTCCTAAATTTAAAAGAAAAATATTTGTTGCTTGCCACTACTATTTGGAAAATAATAAGTTCAAAATATTTGAAATTGGTTTCAAGAAGTGTCTGATAGGACCATAGTAAACATCCCTAGTATAGTATAGGGAATTTCATGATTCTAAATGACTGTAATCTTGATATTTAATATAAGTAAATTGAAATCACTAATATGTGTAAATGATATATTTATATTTTGATTGAAAGTTTTTATAATTCAAAAGAAAAGTGATAATATAACAATTGTGAATAATGAAGGGAAGAATATATTTGCAGAATTTTGGGTTGTGCAATGAAGAATTTTATTTGTTTCACTCATATTAAATAACTGTTTGGAAATTACCAATCTTAACAATTAATTTTAATATTTTTTTGCTAAGTATTTGAACTTCCTCTTACTCGTGAATAATAATCTTGATCATACATTATCAATCACTTCTTGTTATATCTCTTTCATTTATTGACTTTACATCTTCATTTTAATATGTGTCCTGTTTTACAAATGGGATATTAAACATGCAAAGCACAAAATTTGTTTATCATTTTGTTCTCTCACAGGATCATATAGGAACATCAGTAAATCATTAACCAATTAGCCATATATCTATATTTGCAGTTCTATTTGGAGTAAAGAGCTCCAATCTTGCTCATATTGGCAGTTTGGCTCCTTGGAGGAGGTGGTATACTGTGATTTCTTAAATGAAATCTCTATTTATTATTGCTTTCTGTAGGATTGTTCTAAAGCTGAAAGTTTATATAGATAACCTTGCCAATGTGACTTCAAAACTTGCTATTTTAGGTCCTTATTATTTGGTTTCTAATAGTAAACTTCAACTATTTCTAGCTATAATCTATTTTTCAAATAATTAAAAATAAACTGATTTCTAAGTTTATGATCATTAGATTCATCATATATTAAAACTAGTATTACTAAAAAAGAATTTAACAATGTTTGTCATTCATGAAGGATAAATGTTAACAAAAGCAATATTCCTTAAAGTTATGATAAATTTCTTTTCCTTAAGTCAGTAACCTAATTATTTTAGTGGCATGGTCAGCTTTGGCCTGTTGTTGTAAAAGGTTGGACTAGATTTATGCTTTATGTTTAATATCACCTTTTGAGACAAAAATGCTGCTTTTTTGTTTGGAACACAAAACCTCTTAATTTTTCATTAAAATTCTTCTTTTTAGAATCACTCCTTATGGGAATGGTAAAAATGTAATAGAACATAGTCCAATAAATAGTGGATTAGGGATGACACATCTTAAGAAGAAACTGACAGACATTTGATTTTTTATGTCTGAAAATCCTGTCAACACTGGCATTTTTGGCCTATACATGGACTCTGGGCTGCAGTCAGAGCCATCTGTCTGAGTGGCAAACTGCCTATTCATAAATTAGTTGGACCATTTCATCAAGGCTGAAATGCCAAAGAATAATAACTACAAAAGACAAGATTATATATTTCACCAAATGCTGCTACTTCTATAGGTAACTCACATTCATGGTAATAGTATTGTCATAGATTAAAATGCCATCTAGCCTGCCTGAAGTTTGGACCAATTGAGGGGCATGGAGGGGAAATGTTGGATACAAAATATTTTTTAAACGTTTTAATCCAGAACTAAAAGGAATAAACAGGTATGATTTGTGAAGCACACAAATTAGCAAGTTCAAGACACATTAAAAGTAAGTTTACACATATAAAATAATATTATTGTGATGTTCATTGTCTTTGTTACAATGTTAATCTCTTCCCACGTGGAGAAAATCCAAGAATTATTGTACTTATTTTGAAAGTAATAAGAAAAAAAATGACAGAACTCCATGTGTTTGTGTGTGTGCACACACATCTCTTTTTTTGGAAATCAGTACGTTTGTGTTTTCATATCAATAGCAGACCTAAAGTAGAAAACTTCATTAAGCTTTAGTAAGATAACATTATATAATCTAAGATAATGTACCTACAGTTTATAGTTTATTTTTCATTCTTCTAAATATTGCCTAGCTTAATTCACTTAAAAATTTAGTTCTCTTTCATGTGTCTTCATAGTAAATAAAAATTAGCTGATCTTTTATTTCAA
Source organism: Marmota marmota marmota (assembly GCF_001458135.2). Classification (NCBI taxonomy): domain Eukaryota; kingdom Metazoa; phylum Chordata; class Mammalia; order Rodentia; family Sciuridae; genus Marmota; species Marmota marmota. The sequence continues at coordinate 6,658,507 of NW_026000005.1, forward strand.
GTAGTAATCATGCCAACCTTCTAATAGGTTCATTCATTTTAATTATGCATTTAATTTCACAAACAAAATATTTCTAGAAGTTGTACAAGTTAATTGACTACTTTGACTATTTTGGTTCTTATTTTATAATAGGTTGATGTTATGCTGAAAACATTTTGAGAATGGCACTTTTTTGGCAATTTTATACACAGAGAGCATAATCAGTGTTTTTCAAACACTCAGGCCATCTTGATGTACAGAAAATTTACCTAATACTATATAATAATGTAGAATATAAAATTGATTGTGAAAGAGATATAAGCAAATTTTTGCATCTTCCAAAAATTTATCACTAACAACAAAATTTTTAAGTTACATTCACCATGAGCAATGGAACAGCAAGTAAATGCTAATGGAAAGGAACAAAGAAAGTAGACATAATTTATAATACACTGTGTGCAATTCTGGCATCAGTCCATAATGAAACTGCTCAATTCTTCCAATTATGAAAGATTCAATGTCCCTCCAACACCAGTCCAATTTCTATGTTATAGTATCTTTTTCATTGTTGAAAAGAGTGTCCTATGAAGAAATAAAATATGTTAGTGTTGCAGAGTCAGCCAAACTGTGTGCGGCTGTATCTTTTAAAAGGTTAGATCCTTACCCTATATTGAGTGACCCAAGAGTTTTAATTTAATGAAATAATTAGGCTGAAATATGAAGCCAATAACTTATGAAGGGAATTTATGGCTCAATCTTCAGCCTCTTCTCCATCTAATAATTTTATTCTTATTATCATGAGCATATTCATTTTTGAAATAGTATTTTAAGCCATAAACTAATAGTACTGAGCTCTACATGCAAATACCTCAGATATGCATCACACAATTGGTTATTTAAAAGATGACTTCATTCTTTCGGCATTTATTGGTAATTCATTGTGTTCGCCTCTTTTAGGAATTTTATGGTATGCAGGACAATATTGTAAGATCTTAAAGTCTCAATAATAGATAGAACTTATTAATATTAATCACAAAATAAAATGTGAGACTCACCAATAATAAGATAAATCAAGTTCCATGAGATCCAGAAAAGAGAAAGTAGATATCTAGGAGGAATAAAAAGAACTTCTTAATAAGGAGGAATTTGTATTTGATTTTAATCTTAAATATCCATTTGTATATGTAGACAGGGATTGCCTGAAAAGGAGGATAGGAATGGACAACAGGAAAACATAGCTATGTTCCTTCAATAGCTCATCAAGGACAGTCACACAGTTGTCATTCTACTGCTCCATGGGTTTAAAAGGATGAACCAAGGCTCAGTCTTAGACATAGGTGGCAACCCTGAGGGTTGAGAAGGAATGCTAATTTTCAAAAACTCATCTTAACATCTTTAGCTACAGAAGGTAACTCTGAAAGAATTTTCTCTGCATGTTGCTTTGAAAGGAATCATAACAGCAAAACCCAGGAGTTCAGTTCAACTCTGGACTAGATTGACTACATCCCCACAAAATCCATCAAGCAGAGAAGCATGCCTTTTTCCAGGCATGAATGCTGCTTACCTGAGAACAGCCTCTGCTGTTCTGTGTCCAGGACTCAATGTCTAACATTCAGTGTGAATTTACAAGAAATTAAAAATGGCAAATAATTTCAATTTTCTTTCAGGATATAAAGCATATGACAAAACCAGACTTGTATGTTTAGGCACTATAAAAGAGAGAATCTTAAATAACTATTGTTGATATGTTAAATACTCTACTAGAAAAGACAGAAAATATTCATAGGTTGATTGGGAATTTTAGAGAGAGATGGAAATAAGAAAGATCAAATAGAAATGCAGGAATTAGAATGATTTCAACAAAGATGAGGAGTTATTTTGAAAGCCTCATAAGAGTACGCACCATAGTTCAATAAATAACCATGGAACTTAAAAATACTTCATTGGAAATGAACTGCATTTAAATACATATAGGAGAAGAAATGAATAAAAACAGAAGAGGCATTCAAAAGCTTTGGGATAATAAAAAAGAAGAAGGAGAAGGAGGAGGAGGAGGGAGAGGAGGAGGAGGAGGAAGGAAGGAAGAGGAGGAGGAGGAGGAGGAGAAGGAGAAACATTTTAACAAGTAAATAAGTGGGATCCTAAAAAAAGAAGAGGTGAAAAATATCTAAAGCTATAATAGTTGAGAATTTTCCATTTTATAAAAACAACGAAAAACCCATCAAACTAGAGATCTTGGAATCATGGTGAACCTCACTGAGTTCAGTGACACATGCCTATAATCCCAACAGCTCAGGAAGAGGAGGCAAGAGGATCTCTAGTTCAAAGCCAGCCTCAGCAATTTAGTGAGGCCCCAGGCAACTTAGCAAAACCCTGTCTCAAAATAAAAAAATTTAATAAAGGGCTGGGGATGTGGCTCAGTGGTGGAGTGTGCCTGGGTTCAATCAATTCCTGGTAACAAAATTTTAAAAATTGAAAAACAAATGATCACAGGGAATTTGAAATAAGACACACACACACACACACACACGCACACACACACACACACACACACACACACACACAGAGAGAGAGAGAGAGAGAGAGAGAGATCTATTCCAGCTAAGTATTTCTCATTTAAATTACTAAAAATCAAAAGTATGGAGAAGTATGAAAGACAGACAGAAATGAAAAGTTGCCTATAGAAAATCACCAGAGATTTGTATCAACTCTGAATAGACTTGACTCTACTTTATAGGAATGGCCGCTTGTTTGTTTATTTAGAAATTTGGCTGAACTGTACTTGTGAAGTTCACTTTCCCCAGTGTGCTCCCTGTAATGGTCCTAAATGCAGTCTTGGGCTACACAAAGTCTCCCTGACCACCATAATATGACTGTGACTGTGGTCTGGGTCTTTTCAATTGTGCTTTCCCTCACTCCGAGTTAAACCTAATTGCTCTTCTGCCTCTGTTGTTTCATATTCTGTGGTTAATCTCCTCTAATAGCTAGCAGATGCCTTCTTATTTCTGACAACATCATGGATCATAAATTGCTCTACAGTTGGATCTAGTAAAATTTGTGCCCCTTTGTAGGGGCAAATTGTTGAGACAAGTTTCATTTTAGTTCTGCTGATTTTTTTTCTATTTTGCATTTTTACCTAATCTATCATTGGCCTGGTATTTGCGTCATAGAGCTACCAGCCTCTTCTTAGTTCCCATTAGTGATGACTCCAAGGCTATGTTGCAAATAAAGGAAATGTCCTTCAGCAGCCTACAGCTCATCTATCTCACTGCAATGGAGATGAAGTTGACATTCTTACTCTCTGAGCAAGGAGTAGTAATAATAAGAGCTCTGTTGTGTATAAAATTGAGAATAACATCTATCTCTGTAAATATTACTAATCTGAACCTATAACCATATCTGGGTGGAAATAGGAAAGAATGATAAAAGCAAAGAAACTCAACGAAGTTGAAGAGAGGATTCTTTTGGAGCGACATGTGGGAAATACAAAAGGAACATAACTATCTGTGGACTACATACATATATATACTTATAAAACTATATTAGGTATCATCTATTCTTACTTTTTGTGTGTATGTATAACAGTAGATACAGAAATAAACAGAGAAGTTTACATTTGTTGAAGCTGAATTGCTGTCAAATATGTGAGCATTTAAATTTTGTGAACTATTGACAAATTGCCATAAATAGGTTAGCTACTGCTTCATAGAGATGAATACATCTCACCTCCACCCTGCCTTCCCCTCCACTTCTGGGGATAATCTCATCACTGTCAGCTAATTCTTTCCAGCTCACACAGGACTGCTGAATGCTTTCTTCAAATAGCAACTCAGAAAGTAACTTCTCACAGTCAGGAAAACCATTGCTCTCACTGTTTCACAAGTTGAGGAATGCCTACAACTGATTACATGAAAGATCATTTTAGGTGAAGTGTAAATTCATATTTTTATTTTCTGAGTCATGTTCCTACTTTCACATGCATATGAGACAATTATAATAAAAACAAAATCATTAATATTAAGTCTATATATTAAAAAATTCAAAGGGAAATCAATTGAAGAAGATCTAATTGTAGTTTTGGTATGTAGATATGGAAAAAAGATGCAGACTATGCAGTTTGATCACCCCAAGTCTGAAAATCCAAAATTCAAAATGCTCCAAAATTCAAAAACTTTTAAGCCCTGATAAGATGCCACAAGTGGGAATCCCAGACCTCACCTCATGTGCCAGGTACAGTCAAAAGACAGGGGCACTAAAATTATTGCATAAATTTACTAATTTCAGTTTATATGTATAAAGTGCTTATGAAACATAATCAAATTTTACATTGGGACAGTTTTGATACCTAAATATTTCATTATGCATTGTAATTATTCCAAAACACAAAAAATTTCCAAATATAAAACACTTCTGGCATCTACCATTTCTGAAAAGGAACACTCAACCTCTACAAGAATAATGATAGATTGGAACATACTGGCCTTCAGAATCATGTTTCAATTCAAGACCCTCCCTGATCCAGACAAATTCTTCCTTTCCAACTACAACTGTAAGTACTACTATTATAGCAATGAGGGAGCAAATGAGCAATTCAGAGACCCAAAAATGAAACTTGATGTAGAAAGATGATGATATTTGTGTGCATTGACTACAACTGACGAAGCCCCACTAAATAAATAGCCCTATCAAATAAATCTATTATCTCACAGATTCAATCCCCAAAACAACATCCTATGATAGCTAGGGCAGCAATTTTATTCATTACTTGTGGCAACTACAGACTAAAAGATGCTGAGAGATTTGTTCCAATCTGCATAGCTCCAGGAAGTTTTGTTAAAACCTGAACCCAAGGCTTCCATAAGCTAGTAATATTAACAATAATAATTACAGAAAACTTTCATTGTAGAAAACAAGAAAATTTAAAAACAAAAAGAATACATGGGAAATTTAGGTAAGCATGAATACAGTTTTGGTATATTTTCCACTTTTCAACACATAGCTTTTACACAACCAAGATAATTGTTTACATTCTTTTTTTACATTCTAGATTTTTTTTCACTTAATAATAGGCATAGTTATTTTTCCATGTCATTAAAAGTGATTTTAATGGATAAATAGTATGTCATAATTTTTCAGAAATTTATTTATTTTTAAAAGTCAGGATAGCATGAAAACTTAAAAAAAAAGAGTCTGGTGCAGTCTCAAGTCATATATGTCAAACTCAGGCTACCATGAGGATCAGTAAAAAAATTGGTAGGCAGTTAAAGATATGCAACTAGAGACACATGGCAATTGGAGAGCATGCTTACCAAATAACTGATGAATTTGATTATTTTCTTTCACTAGTTGGAACTAATAGCTCATAATGAATACATAACAAATGTCAGATTTAAAATAATGATGATGATAATAATAAGAAGAAGAAAAGAAAGATGTCCAATTTAAGAAAATAAATCATTTAGACTTAAGCATGTTACTTAAGATATTGACTTTATTTCAGTTCAAAATGTTTATAATGCATGTTAAAAATGTACAGAGTTAGGCTTAGCATGTTGGTGCATACCTGTAATCTTGGTGACTCAAGAGGCTATGGCAGGAGGATTGCAAGTTTGGGAGTAGGCTAGCCTCAGTGACTTAATGAGGCCCTAAGCAATTTAGGGAGACCCTGTCTCAAAAAATAAGAAGGGCTGAGGATTGACTTGATGGTAAAGCATCTATTGGTTAAATTCCTGGTACCAAAAAAATTTTTAAAATATTAAATTAAAAAAAGTGCACCTGATGGGATTTTTTTAATAACTAACCCTGGTGCCCCTTATCAATATGCATTCAGGAATGAAGATTATGTATTATTTTTTTCAATATTAAAATGGGTTATTAAAATTAAGCATTTTATTTAATTTGAACCTTCTAAAGATATGCATTGACTTTTTTAAAGAATAGTTCTGACTTCAGCAGTGTTTTGGAGAGATATAGTCATTGAGGGTGCATCAAAATCAAATATGAAATAACTGTGAAGAACAAGTAAGTTTATGAAGAATTCAGTAAATTAGCATCAAATGAACAGTATTTCCTCTGCTATCATTTTCTCCACAACATTTTACAATTCACATTTTGGGGGATAATCCCAATTCGTTGTTTTTACTGAGTATCTTCAGCTACTGGTAAGAGAACAGATGAATCATTTCTGTGCCAGAATGAAATTCTTTAAATAATTTATATATGAACACACAAAAAGTCACTGAGTGGGCGAAAACTGATATCTCTACCACTTTGTGATATGTTTCCCTCTCCTACAAATTCCCAGAAAAAGACAAAAATGAAATTGTGATTGAGGAAAATTTAATACTTGGTATTCTTTTAATAGAGAGAATTTCATGATTTTGTGACATTTTTCGGAGACCAAGGGAACAGTAAAAGGGAAGTAGAGAACTTAACTACGAGTTCTAAGCTCCAATAAAATTTACTGCAAACTAGGTAAGAGAAATATTGGAAAAAAAAATAGTCATTTGGAAAAGATCAATTTGTAGGCGTATATTCACCAATGAATAAAATTACTTAGAAGTTTCAGAAGGAAACTTAGCTCATTCTGATCCATTCTCTGTTAGTGATTTATGTTAGCAATTTAATTCTAGTAAGATGATCTGACTTAATGATTTAAAATTGACTTATGTCCTTGAAATTTTGGCCCTATATGGAAAAAAATCATTTGGTTATCTTCATACACCAATGGTTTTTGTGATGGAAAACATGCCTCTTTTCCAACTCTCTGTTCTCCTTACCATCTGCTGGAGAATTTTGATCACAGCATACTATTGAAAAGATGCTCAAGAATTACTTTATAATTTCATGTATTACCAGCACACACAAATATATGATTAAATTATTGTGAGGATTATCTAAAGACATTCCTATGTAATCCTGTTTATTTTTTATGGCTGAATTTTCTTCTTCTTAACCTCTATTGAAACATCTAAACATTCCATCAGTATTTCTATTATCTTGATCAAATCTTTAGGAGAACTTATCAAGGAGATCTTTTCTACAAGCTGTCTACTACATTATTTTTATCCTTAATCTTGTAAACATTTATGAAACTGGATCCTTTTTGCCAACTCTCTTCTTGAAATTTTGACTTAGATATATGTTTGACACCAGTAGTTCAAGTCCTAGTGTTTTTTATATGCAGGTGATTTCTCAATTCTTAGGAGTAAGTTTTCTGTAGACTAGAATTATCCAAAGGCTCAGGGGTACACATAAGGTTTCTTTAATACCATTGGTTCAATTTTACTTCTATTAGATTCATATCTTTTTAAAAATTAGTTGCTTACATTTTCAGAAGAAAACTTTAGGAGATAGACATTTCCCTCACTGATATTTTGCACTATGTCTTTATACAAAATAAGGAAACAATAAATTTAATGTTAAGTGATTCTGCATGTTTCCAACTTTTATAATCTATCAACTAAAATTCTGAAGAGATTTTTTTTTCCTTCCAGAAAATCACAGAAGGAAAAAGATAATTTTACTGATGAACACAAAAGTGTAGTTCATGCAATTGTACCATCCATGTTTTCTTCACACTTTATGTTCTCTGGATAACTTCTAGACTTGGGTCACTCCACCTAGAATTAAAGTTTCTCTGTGGCCCAAGTGTATGAGAACTGCATGTATCACCAAAACACAATGCAGAATATCTATCAAGAGGTAAGTCTTTAGTTAAAACAGAGCTTTTGTTTTGTTGATTTTTTCCTGGTTCTCATCCTTGGACCCATTCTTCCTTTCCTGACTTGTTCCACATATGTGGTACAATGAGAATAGACATCTCCTTTCACATTAAGAAAATATGTTAGCTGGCTCGGGCTGTGTGAGTCAACACCACAGACTGCTTGACTTTATTAAATGCCACTCATTTATTTTCTCACAGCTATGGAAACTAAGATTCCAAAATTACGGTGATTCGGGGTTGGAAGTGAGGCCTTTTTATCCCTCACAGATGGCCACCTTCTCTCTGTGACTTCACAGGACCAGTCCACTGCACGCGAGAAGACACATTTGACTCCGGTGTCTCTTCCTCTTATTTCTAAGTACAATAGTCTTGTCAGACTAGGACCACTCTTGTATGACATCATTGAATCATCATTACCTACAAATACTTTCTCTTAGTCGCATTGCAGACTACGGTTTCAGTACATGAACTTTTTGTTAAAGACACAATCCAGTCCTCGATTAAAAAAAAAAAAGTTTAATAAAAAAGTTCTACTACCAATGCGTAATTGATTCAGTATTTGCCTATCTCTTCTCATTTGGTGAGTCATTTTGTTTATTTATTTATTTATTTTTATTTTTTAACATTCTTATAGATTATACAATAACATCTAACTTAATTTGTACTCAGTTTTGACTCTCAGTTGTTTAATGGCTAATGTGCTAAGTGTTCTTTTGAGTTCTTATCTGCTTAATGTATGTCCTCTTTGGTGGAATGTGTCATATTCATTTTCTAACTGGATGATTTTAAATGCTGTGTTTTGAGAATTCTCCTTATATTTCATACACAAGTTACTTTTCAGATATGTGATTTTTAAACTCCCCCCCCCCAAAATTTGTTTTCATTATCTATTTGACAGACTCTTTTGCAGAGGAAAGGTTTTACCTGTAATAAGGCCCAGTTTCTCATTTTTTTTTCTTTTTTATTTAATCATTCTTTTAAGTTTTTGCCTAGTGCTAGGTTCCTAAAATTTTCAATTTTTTTAACAGTTTTATATGAGTTCAGTCATTCTGGAGAACAGTTTTACTATGCCATTTTAGACTAAATGTAGACTTTCCATGTTACCCAGCAATTACATTATTTCATGTACATGGGGAAATTAAGGTCTATTTTCATTTTAAAAAATGCATAAACAAAAGTTTCCTTTGTCAAATTTTATCTTTAATAGCCCAGAATTGGAAACTTCACAAATATCCTCCAATGGATAAACGATTAACCACACTGTAATGCATTCGAACCGTGAAATAGTGCTAAACAAAAAGGGATGAACTACTTATTCACACAACTTCAATGAATCAAATTTTAAAGGAGGAAATTATGCTGAGTGAACAAAATCAATCACATGGTCTCAATTAACTAACATTTGTGAATAATTATAAAGATACCAAATAAATTCTTGTTTCTGAGAGTAATGGTTGGGATGAAGGGTAACTATGGCAACGAAGGGGAGAGCACATGAGGATCTTTTGATAATGGTGCAGTTAAGAATCTAAGAAGACTTTTAGATCAGATAAACAAATTCAACAAACAGCAGGATATAAAATCAGCACCCAAAATCAATGCATTTTCTTTACACAATAACAAACTCTCTTAGAAATCAGGAAAACAATTCTATTCACAATAGCTTAAAAAATATAGGAATAAACCTACCTAAGGAAGTGAAAGAACTATACAAAGAAGATTTCCAACACCAAGGAAAGAAATGAAGAAAACACTAAGAGATGGAAAGGTTTTCCATGTTCATGAATTGAAAGTATTAACATTGTTTAAATGTCCACGCTATAGAAAGCTATCTACAGCTTCAGTGCAATCCCTGTCAAAATATCTATGATAGTCTTCACAGAACTAAAGAAAATAATTCTAAAATTTATATAAATAAACAACAAAACAAAACAAAACAACATCCAAAATAACCAAAGCAATTCTGAGCAAAAATAAATAAATAAGTAAATAAATAATAAATAAATAAAATAAAAAGAACAATAATCCTGGAGGTACAACAATATCTGATTTCAAAATTTAGTACAGAACCATAGTAACAAAAATCACATGCTACTAGCATTAAAACAGGTACATAACCAAACAGAATAAAATAAAGGACATAAAAAAAGGTTCACACAGCTATACCCATCTGATTCTTAAAAGTTGTTAAAAACATATGTTAGAGAAAAAAAATATACTTTTGAAAAGATAGTGCAGGGAAAACTGGATATCCATATGTATAAGAATAAAACCATATTCCTTTCTCTCACATGGTACTAAAATCAATTCAAAATCAAACAAAAACCTAAGGCCTGAAACATTGAAACTGCTAGAAGAAAATAAAAGGAAACACTTTAAGATATAGAACCAGGCAAAAACTTCCAGAATAAGATTCCTATAACTCAGAAAATAGTAACATGAATTGAAAATTAACAAATGAGACAACAAGTATCAAATTAAAATACTTTAGCCTACTTTTTTTTCCTAGAAAGTGCAGGGTCTCTGGTCTAATGCCTAGGTCCTTGATCCACTTTGAGTTGAATTATTTGCAGGATTTGAGATAGGGCTTCAATTTCATTCTAATACATATGGATTTCCAGTTTTTCCTGCACCATTTGTTGAAGAATCTATCTTTTCTTCAATGTATGATTCTGGCTCCTTTGTCCAGTATAAGTGTATTTATGTGGGTATGTCTCTGTGTCTTCTGTTCTGCTCCACTGTTGTTCATGTCTGTTTTTATGCCAATACAATGCCAGCCTTGTAAGTGTCCATCATGTTGGTTTAGGAACCTACTTCCTCAATAATACTCCTAAAGCAAAAGAAGTAAAATCAAGAATCAATAAATGGTATGGTATCAGACTACAAAGCTTTTTCACTGCAAAGGAAACAATTGAGAATGTGAATGTTGGAGAAAATCTTTACTACTTGAATATTTATTATTTGAATCTCAGTTTCTAGCACTGATCTCCAGGATAAGAAAGAACTCAAAAAACTTAACACTAAAAAAGAAAATAACCAATCAATAAATGGGCAAAGAAACTGAACAGACATTTCATAGAAGGAGAAATACAAATGGTTAACAAATATATGAAAAAATATTCAAGAATCTCTAGTAGTAAAACAAATGCAAATTAAACTACACTAAGATTCTCTATCACTCGAATCAGAATGGCAGTTATAAATAACATAAGTAACAATAAACACTGGTGAGGATGTGGGGAGAAATGTACTCTCATATATTGCTGGTGGTACTACAAATTGGTGCATCCAGTATGGAATGTAGTATGGAGATTCCTTAGAAAACTTGGAATGGAACCATCATTTGATCCAGTTATCCCACTCATTGGCATATACCCAAAGGACTTAAAATCAGTGTACTACAGTAATGCTGCCACATCAATGTTTATAGCCATCTCAATTTACAATAGCTAAACTATGCTAATAAGAGAGGGTGGGGAGGGTAAGAATAGAAGTCCATTGGATCAGAGCACGGGAAATTAATGGAAGGGAGGAAGAATAAAATAGGAAGGATAGTAGAGTTAATCAGACATAACTTTCCTATCCTTGTATTTGTATACAAGCCTAGGGTAACTCTGCATCATGTACAACCTCAAGATTAGGATCCTAATTAAAATAAATTATACTTCATGTATGTATGGTATGCCAAAGTAAATTTACTATTATGTATATCTAAAAGGAACAAATAAAAAAATTAACAAGTTTTATCATGGCAAAGAAACCAATAAACATAGTGCAGAGAAAATCTTCATAATTTGAGTAAAATCTTTGCTAACTCCTCTTCTTACCAAAATTTACATTCAGAATATGTAAAGACTCAAAACACACACACACACACACACACACACACACACACAAAACCAATAAATGTCAAATGAACTGAAATTTGTATTTCTCAAAAGAAATACAAATGATCAATAATTATGTGAAAAAAAAATGATTTTCAACAACTTTAGACATCAGGAAATGCAAATCAAAACTCCATTGATATTTCATCTTATCACAGTCAGAATGGCATCATCAAAAAATAGTAACAACAAATACTGGCAAGTAATGCAGAGAAAAGGAACCTTCATATACTACTGGTAAGGAATGTTAATACTAGGGAAATCAGTATTGAAGTTCCTCTAAATATTAAAAGTAGAACTACTATATGATCCAGCTATACCCCTTTCAGTATATATACAAAATTCTAAGTCAGCATACAATAGAGATACTTGCATATTATGTTTATTGGGTCATAATTTGCAAAAGCCAAGTTATGCAATCAACCTGGGTGCCTATCAATAAACTAATGGGTGAAAAAAATGTGTATATACAAAGTGGAATGTTATTTAGCCAATAAATAGGAACAGAATCATATCAGTTGCAGGAAAATGGATGAAACTAGAGATCATTGTGGTAAGCAGAATAAGCCGTATTTAGAAAGATAAGTACATCTTTTCTCTCATATGTGAAAGCTGGAGCAGTGTAGAGAGGAGTGATAGGAATGTAGAAAAGAGGCAGTGAAGAGGAAGAGATTCAGGGGGTAATAGTGGGTAGTAGAGGGTGTAAATGATAAAATATGTTTTGTATGCATATACAAATATGACACAAAGATACACACTATTCTGTGTAAATTAATATGCACTAATAAAAAATGAATCTTTAGTGGTATTCATATAAAACCATAGATAAGACAAAATGCCAACATTGTATAGTACTACAGCTCAGGGACTCATATAAAAATAATATGCCTATCCTCAAAAAACAAGTTCATGTAAAAATCTTGAAATTTGAATAATCTCTGGGGTTTTTAGCAGTGTCAATTTTCTAGATTTGATTTTATAGTATAATTGTACAAGATGATAACATTTGAGGAAGGGAGAAGATAGGTTGATGAGACCTATCTGCAGATTTCTTTGCAACTCTTGTGAACCTATACTTAGCTAAAAAAAAAAAAAAAAAAAAAAAAACTTAAAAGAAATTGTCATAATTACTGGATGCTACATTTAAGTAAATGACAATAGGCTCTGATAGATTAGTACTTAACTCTTAACTCTGCCTTTGTAGTTTTGGAGGATTGTTGCTGTTGTTTTTCCATCTAGTCAATAATAAATGTAATCTGAAAACTGCAGCTTTTAGCTGCAACAAGGAGGAGTCTTCTAACACACTTCTACACTTTCACTGCTTTGCTCTACCTCACTGTCACACTTGTGCCAGCTTGTCAGAACAATAAATGTACTATTTGAACTTTTTCTCTAAGAAATTATGTAATTTAGTATATATACAACTACCTTTTCTTGTTACTACCAGGGACTGAACCCAGAGATGCTTAACCACTGAGCCATATACCTAGCCTTTTTTTAAAAAAAAATAAGACAACATCTTGCTAAGTTGCTTATGGCCTGGCTAAATTGCCCAGGCTGGCTTTGAACTTGCAATCTTCTTGCCTCAACCTCCCAAGTCACTGGGACTACAGGTGTGCACCACAGCACCTGTGAGGATTACTGTGATTCCAAGATCTTGAGTGTGATTGGGTTTTCGTTGTTTTTATCTTATTCTCATTGTTTTTATTCTATTTATTCCAAAAATCCACAAACAAAAAAGGAAAGATGCTAGATACTATTCTACTTTGAATGCAGATGCTAACTGAAAAGTATTCTACCATACTGTGCCTTTGTAGAGCAAACTCCAATATATATATTTAATACCATCCACACACACACACACACACATACACACACACATTATATGTTCCAATCAAAATCATTCTCAAAATGTGGACTAAATATCTTAATTATAACTTTTAGTATGCCTATCCTCAAAGTGAAATAAATACAGTGATGTATAGAAATTCCTCATATCAAAACAAAAATTTATATTACAGGATGAGATGATCAGTCTTCCAAATTTAGTTAAATTTCTGTATATAATAATGCAAAATAAAATGGTTATAGAAACTCAAAACAAATATAAGTTAAATAGAAAAAAAAACGGCTATTGTGTGGGAAGTTAATAGTGAGAGAAGGTGATTGATTATAGTATTAGTTAGATTAGTCACTTTGGGTTTTATAACTGAAGTAATATTTGGGACACTTTGGTTGGGCAAATATATAAAAAAAGACTAAAATTGGTAAGTACTTTAACCCAACTCAATAAGCAGGAATAGAAACTCCATGTAATGAATATTTCCCAGAGACAACTGGTAACCGCAGAATTATAAAATCGGTGATTCTGTTTTCTTTTTTATAAATATTTTGTTCATTGTTTGTTATTTTTGTTAGATAAAAATAATGGCATTATTTGCCATGTCTAGGTCCATAGAGATGGTATTTAAAGCTAGGTGATTGGATGGTATTTTCAAAGGAGTAATAATAGAAAACTGAATACTAAGGAAATAAAAATAGAACCAAATTTAAAGAATTCCCAAAGTAAGCATCCCCTTATCCCCGCTCTTTCTGTCTTACACACACACACACACACACACACATACACACACATACACACACACAAATAGATATAGCCCTGAAGTCTAAGATTAAACTTACTATAGATATCATCATTTTTTAAGAGACATACATGACTACATTATACCTAATTTACAGGACTAAGATCAATTGTCTGCAGTAGAATTATCCCAGTAGTCAGGTTTAGTTGGGTAAAAATAGTCACTATTTGCCATATCCAAGTCCAAATGATGATTTGTATTCCTTGAGACATTTCAAATACTTACTAACAACTACCCTTAATTAGCTATTAATAGCATACTTCAACAGGTTATAGAATTCCTCATAGATCCCTGAGACAGGGTTTGTAATACATCTCTAACTACAGTTGATAATAATTTAAACCCAAGTCAATCACTAGGAATTGGTACTCAATGTGATGAGAAGTTTCTAGACATTACTGACAATCACAAAACTCTAAAATCAACTATTTTCTTTTCTTCATATTTTTAGAAGCCTAAATTAATGCCTCATATTTGATTCCCAATGACAGAAACAGTTAAAATGAAGACAAACCCAACAAGCACAAAATTATTCTATGTATACTTCTCTATAAGAAAAAGCCACACACAACATTTATTTAAACAGAGGGTTCTTGAAGAAGTAAGTAAAAGTAAAATTAAAATTTTCCTTGGAAATCAAATCCCTGATCTGATTCAGACATTTGAGAATCAGTCTTGATGCTGATGATTGAACTTGAGGGTGATAGTTCTCATCAGTTTTGTCTGGCTACAGAGTGAAGGCTTTTTACTTTAGACTTTTCATTTCCAACTTATAGGGGAGTTGAAGGTGGTTTAATTTGTGCTGCATTATACTAACTAGTTGTTCAAAATTTCAGTTACTAGTTCTCTCTTAAAAGTTGTTATTGAAAAATTATTTGACAATAAAGTGGAAGGTACAAGAACAGGCATGCTTATCAGAGTAAAACAAGTAAAGCTGGCTGGAGACCCCTACCCAGAAGACCCTAACCATAATTGTTCTTGTTAACAAAATATAAGCAAAGATTTTTGCAAAAAAGCTCAGTGTAGTTTGAAGTTCCTATTTCATGTTTCTCTGTCTTGCAAGGCCCAAGTTTAACCGTGGACTTGGTGATATGTGGATCTCTTTAAGCTCATTGAGTTTCATATTTGGGCACAGAGAAGCATCAGGGCTTTGGAATTCATTGTAGTAGCATTCACCACCAAAGAAGCATAATCCAAACTCTCAGGTCAGCAAGAATACAAATCAGGTAAGCCAAGCATTAGTTGTCAATTATGCTAAGTGATAGATTCTCAGATTTAATAATCAACAAATGCTATTAGAGTATATGATTTAAATGTCAAAGTTCTTGGACATCCAAAGCCCCTCCGTCTCCCTGCAGTAGTTATTCATTTCTACAGATACTTTGGAATTGAACAAGAATGTGGCCTAGACTAGAAGGAAAGCACTCTAGGGACACAAATTATTTATGTGTCTTATTAAAATAATAATTAGAATAAAGGAAGTTAATCTGTAGCCTTTTGGCCCATGTTAGGATTATTAAGTATTGGGATAATTAACTAAAAATATTTTTACCATTTCTTTTCCTTATTCTGCTACTACTGACAGTATATAATATTTTCTTCAAATGAAAACATAGTAAAAAGTGAAAATATAAAATTGTTAAAAGCAGTTTGGTTCAATTTAAATTGGGGGAATTGAGGAGTAGGGTATTTGTGCTTGCTCAGGCCCCATTCTGTCCCACACTTCAGAGAAACGATTAAGCTTAAGGACTTACACAGTACAATTTGGAACCTCTGTATGATGTTAGTGCCAAGAAAAGGTGTTATAAGAAAACAATGGTAATGTTTCAGAATGGAAAGAATACTAAACTGCTAAATTTTTTTGGCTGTATTATCAGAGAAAGTGTTTACCTCATTATTAACTTAAAGTAACTATTGGATAAATAGACATAGAAGAAAGAAATTAAGATGAAACAAATCGCTGAAACAAACAAGCCAACAAACAAACCTAAACCTCAGATCTGGGAAGAGAGTCATGGCAAAGATAAACCATTAGTTAAAGAAAATTGCCTTTATCTGCACAGACTAATGTGGTGGTTCAACTGCAAGAGCTTCCATAATTCACCTAGGTTACAGAAACACATGAGTCCTAGACTCCCAGATCTACAACTTACTAAATATGTAATGGTGAGTAAGATACTTAAACCTGGATGCTTCAAATCCTGAAATTGTAATATTAACAATATCTCCCGCTTCCAATGATCAGTTTGTTTATTCAAAAACTGTTTATGACCAAATGCTTTGTGACAGTCATATTATTGTGAATTTTCCCAAGAACAATATAAATGCATGTCAAGAAGACCTTTAATATGCAGCTACGCATTAAGTGGAAGAAATAGAAAGTAAGCCTATGCATTCAAACATGTGTTTCTCTTCATAAATAAGAGAAAAGAGAAACAAAGTCTCATGGTGGAATAAAGTAGAATTATTGTGAAGAACAAATAGGAGAGCATAGACAATGACAAAGGATATTACTGCTCATGCTTTGGAGATAAATAGGACAAGTCAAGTCTGATAAAAGTTTGAGTGATTCCAAATTAGACAGAACCACAAATTACCCGTTTTTCTGATTCACAAGGAGAAAGCTTTCAAAGAATTAATAAGTCCTGATTATTCATATTTTGTTTGAGAATATGATAAAACATCATACAAAATGAGAAATGCTAAAACTATAGATATAGAACTGTATGAGTTTTCAAGATAGATATATATCATATTAGTATATGTATTATGAAAGAATTATAATGTTAATAGACAAGTTAAAAATAGCCATAAAATATCAATACAAAGAAAGAAGTGTAAAAGGAAGAAAATGAGTTCTGGGTAATGTAGTAGGTTAGAAATTCTAGAATCTGTTAAAGTGGTTGAACATTTCCATTTAAGAATGCTGCTGTATTTTGTCATTGTTGCAAAGGAAAGATTAAAAAGAACAGAGATTTGATAATGTTCATTTGATTATATAACAAAGAAAGTTTTCTATGGCCCACTTAAGTTATCAAAATAGGTTACTTTTAGTAAATTTTGTCTAAATGCAAGGGAGTGTCAGAATGTGAAAATAGAATAATACCTGGTTAACTGAATTTTTTTGAGGGGGGTGCTGGAGGAATTAAACTCAGGAACACTAACCACTGAGTCATATCCTGGTCCTTTTTATTTTATTTTATTAATTTTGAGTCTCACTAAGTTGTGTAGCAGCTTGCTAAGTTGTTGAGGTTGACTTGTGATCCTCCTGTCTGAGCCTCCTTACCCTCTGGGATTACAGATGTGTGGTTAGATGTGTGGTTAGTCAATATTACTTTTGTTATCCTTTTTATTCATACTGTAATGACAATTATTTTTTCATTTATTTGTTATTTTGTTGGGTGACTTGTTTTCACTTATTTTTATTCTAATTTGTTATATATAACAGCAGAATGCATTACAATTCATATTACACACATAGAGCACAACTTTTTATACCTCTGGTTATAAACAAGGTATACTTTCAATATTTTTAATATTTAATATTGTAGTTGGACATAAGACCTCTATTTTTATTTATTTATTTTTGTGTGGTGCTGAGGATCCAACCCAGTGCCTCGCAAGTGCTAGGGGAGCCGTCTACTACTGAGCCACAACCTCATCCCTACTGTTGTGTGATATTGAATGATCTTAAAGTTATACTGTTTTTTTACTTTTTATAAGTGCATCTGGTATGCAAATAAAAGAATGTATGCAAACAAAACATGCAAGTAACTTATAGCATTTTATATTTTTTATTTTCTCTATCTTGTATTTGGCCTACAGATAGCTATTTTTACCAAAGTATATTTAAGAAATAAAAACCATTTTTAGATATTTGTAATTAAATAACAAAAGCACAAGTTATTAAAGCCAATATTTTTATTATTTAAATCTACATTTAAAATAAGATGGAATTCTCCAGGTTGTAGCCTTTCATGCTTTGAACACTTCAAGCCCAATTCTCCATATCCTTAGGGAAAAAAGAATAAAAAATCAGGCAAAAATCAAATGAATAAATAAAAACTAGCTATATTTTACTATGGAGAATCAATGATGTATGAAGTTAGGATTTCTTATATTCTATAAAACTAAAAGGACTATAATCATTTGAACTGGATGTTTATTATTTGCTTTTTTTCACACATATGGAAAAAATGACTTACATAGGATCTGGATTCCCTGCAGGCAAGAAGGCATCACGGAGTGAAGAATCAATATGCAAAATGTCTCAGAATGGTTTGGCACATCTCTCAAGCCTTCTGCATTTATGTCCTCACGCAGTTTCTTTTTAAACATCTGATCTATTCCTTTATGGAGTAGGGGAATCTTCTGATTAATATGCACTGGGGTACCACATGGTTGCCCATCTGTGTGGGTCAGTTTCAAATCACTGATCAGGGCTGAAATTGAGTTGATATTTAGCCAAATAGCCAGCAACAATGACCTTCAAACCTGTCCTGGCTGGCTGATGGGCAGCTCTAGAGAATTTAATGTGCTTTGCAGCTTGTATTTCACATTCAGGTCTGATTTCTAAAATGAATTTGTTTTTCTTATTAATCTTTGCTTTTCTGATATTTGCATTAATTTATAAAGACTCCTTTTAGGTTTTCAATAACAAACTTATTTAGATAATATTCTCCAAAAAAGGTTACTTCAGGAATTAATAAATCAATCAAATAATTTATATATTTATGCAGTTTCAGGTAAAATAAATACTGTCCATTTTTGCTTTCTTAGGTAAAGGAAATTGTTCTATTTTCCTCCCTCTGAAAGCAGCTGACATATACCAATTAACAACTAGGTACTTTATATTATCTAGATAGACAAACACGAATAAATAATGTGAACCTATTGAAGAAGCAGGATAGATGACCTTTTAAAAATAAATTAAATTTGGTAAAATATGTACATTTTGTAAGTAATCTAAGAGCTAACATTTTCATATCCATTCATTTGCTTTCTAATCTTCTGTATTGAGAAATAGATCTACAAAATACCCTAAGGCATAACAAAGTTAATTGTCTTTTCATGTTCCTGTAAAGAACATTTATATTTTTTTATGAAATTGAAAGGAATACATTTATATCTCTAGAACTGCTGTGCATGCAAACAGAATAAGTTGTGTATTGTCAAGTATCAGATTATCTGCATACAAGGAAAGACAATTCTGACACTTTCTTACATAGAAAGGTCATCAGAATCACTGATGTTTTCTGCATTCCTTACCTCACTTTTCTTTCCTCAACTTGGTTATCTAGAATGTGTTACTAACTCTTAGTATACCATAGGAGTCGGTCAATTAAAGAAGAGACATCAGAGTTAAGGGAGATTCTGGCTAAACTTGCCTAAGAAGGTTATTGCTCAAGAGGGGCCCTGTGATCAGACATTATCCTTGGAATGGTGGAGGACGGGGAACCTCATCAGATATTGAGGATAGGGGTTCTTGCTAAAGTGACCATGCAAGTTTCTTTGCTAAAATTGGGTATTGTATGGAAGTGCACATATGGGTTTAGGAGACGATTCAGAAGCCTGACTGCAGTTTGGTCCAACAGGAATATTTTTCATAGGCAACATGATTAACAAGGATGGGAGGCAAAATGTGTAGTCACTTTTCAAGCTTATGCTTGCATGTGGCAAAGATAATGCCCATTCATATTACATTAATCAAACAGTCAAGCTCAAAATTCAAGAGGAAGGGGAAGGTATATTACCCTTATATGTGGCATGGCCATGGGTAGGAAAGAAAATAGTTGAGGTCTAAAATAAAATACCACAGACATTTGTTCTGATTAGATATATTTTCTTCCCTTTTATAAAAGTAAACAAAGTTAGATTGAAAATTCTTAAATTCTAGGAACTAAGTGGCATTTTGTTCTTCTTTCCAGAGGTGAAGTTTGTTTATAGTATTTCATGTCTACTTTCAGACACTTACCTAAGAATGTACAAAATACCTCTGTATATAAATGATTGCCTACATTTTACCAAGGCATAATTATGCCAATTCTCAACACACTAGTCAAAATTAATCTGTTATGATTAATTGGATTATTACATCCTTGTGATCAAAATGCTCTAGTTACTGCTGCTGGTTTAATGACACATTTTAATGTAAATTGTACCAGTAATTTGTATGATCTCTTTCTTAAGAGATTCCTTTAAATTTTTGCCAAACTTTTTATAATCAAACATATCTGTCAGTTTATAAATACTTTGCACATTATTGTATTTTCATTATCTTTGTATCACCTTTACCTTCAAAAATACCCAATTTTGATAGAGGAATATGCTGTGGAAACAGGATTTTCAGACTCTGCTGTAATAGTCTTGCAGAAGACCCTACCTGCCTGCGAGGGCCTTCTTTCTTTCTTCTTATCTTGCAGATTCCAAGAATGAAACCCACAGATGAGGCAGAGTGAATGTAAAAGAGTGGGATTTATTCAAGTGAGAAGAAAAGAGACAGAGTTCCCACAGGTCAGGAGAGGATCCAGTAGGCATTGCTACCTAAGTCTAGCGGCTTATATAGCAACTGGGTAGGGGCATGGATCAATATCTCTGCTAGTCAGGTCTTGGAAAAGTGCCAAGGCTATTGCTCAAAATCTGTGCAAAACAGGTATTATGAAAATGTTAAGGCTATTGGTTAGCCCTTGTATCTATAGCCTTCACTCAGATCTGACCCAGCTTGCTTTTCCTGATGCTCCAGAACAAAGCAGTTGCCTGGAATGGTTGGAATATTTCTAATTTCCCAAAGTAGCTTATTTATTTAGAGAGCTCTCTCTCTCTCTCTCTCTCTCTCTCTGAGGGGTGGAGCGGGGCATTTCCTTAACTGTCTGCCTGTTTTACTGTCAATCCTGTCTTATTCAGTGTCAATCTACATTTATTATTGGTGTAATATAATTACACATAGTAATGGGATTTGTTATGGCATATTCATACATACTCATAAGATGATATCAATCTTATTCCTCAGAACTTTCCCTTTCCCTCCCCACTTCCTTTCCACAATGGCTCCTATTATTAATCTACAAAACTCTGGACAATCTGATTTCTACTTCTGTACTGATTTCTTCTCTTACTACTTTCTTTTCCCCACTGGCTCTGCTGCAGCTGCATCTCTCCTCCTCATCTTTCACTTGACTAGGCACACAACATGCTTCAGAGTTTTTATACTGCTATTCATCCAGCAGCAAAACAACAACAACAACAAAAAACCCACATTATTTAAGTATTTTTTTTATCTCTTTTGGTACCAGGGATTGAACCCAGAAGTGCTTAACAACTGAGCAACATTCCCAGCACTGATTTTTTTGAAACAGGATCTTGCTAAGTTGCTTAGGGCCTTGCTAACTGCCTAAGGCTGGCCTTGAACTTAGGAGTCTCTTGTTTCAGTCTCCAGAGCCACTACTAGCATTATAGGCTGCACTACCTTGCCCAGCTTCCAAGTATTTGTTTAAATACTAATTTCTCAATGACATTTGCCCTGCACCCCATCCAAATTGCAATCAATCCCACCACTGCACACAGGTTTTATTATTTTTTTTCATAACACTTGTCATCATCTTACATACAGTTCATTATTTACAATGTTTATTTTTTAATATTCTCAAAAAAATAGCAGTTTTGTCCATGATATTTGGCACTTGTTTGCCGTGTAAGCACATTATAAATATTTGTTGTTGAATATTTTAATTGCTTGGCAATTCCTTTTGGTTTTAACATAACAGCACATATTGATATGTTTTAATGCTAGTAAATAAACTACACTTTAGTATGTGTACTGTAGAACGAAATTAATTGAAAACAATTTATTATGTATTATGTTGATGACGTGTGTTATCAAAGAGAACACACTAGCCAAAATTATTCTGTTACAATTAATTGGATTATTACATCCTTGTGATCAACATGCTCCAATTACTGCTGTCTCTTTAATGACATTGGCATTTTAATGTAAAGTACCAGTTAAGTTGTAGAATCTCTTTCTTAAGAGATTCCTTTAAATTTTTAACAAACTTTGTATAATCAAACACATTTGTCAGTTTATGAATACAACATGTGGTTGTTTTCTATTTTAATTTTAGAAACTGAACTACAATTAAAATCTTCACGAATCCCTGTATATATCTGCATTTATATAATAGATATCTAGAAATGGATTAGTTGAGTGTTTTTGCATATCCACTGATACCTTTCAAAAATACTTCTTGGATTTTATATATTAACACTGCAAAATAAATATTTCATATTTTTAACCATATCAAGTTTAGATATGTAAAATCAGGTTGTTTTAATAAACATAAATTTTCCTGCTGCCTACTTAGCATTTCTCTGAATACAAGTACAATAAAATCCTTTTTCACATGTATTCTAAACATTTTTCTATTTTTTCTCTGATTTCATGTTTATACCTTTGGACATTATGAGGGCCTAGATAAACCATTGGGCACATTTGGGCCAGTTAGTAACTGGAGTCTTCCTTCTTTATTTTATCTATTCTGCTAGTAATATTATTCTGGTGACATAACTCCATGATCAGATTTAAGTGGGACTGAAATCTTAAAGATATTGATTTATTGACATTCATTAACATGACATTTTATGCAAATTTTTAGGGGTGATTTTTATTTTTATTTTTTTTTGTGAAAGTATAAATCTTTTTTTTATTAGTTGCTCAAGACAATACAATGATCTTGACATATCATACATTTGATTCAAATAGGGTATGAATTCTCCATTTTTCCACGTGTACAGATTGCAGGATCACATTGGTTATACATCCGTGTGTATACATACAGCAATCCTAGTGTCAGTTATATTCTGCTGCCCTCCCTATCCCCCCCTCCCCTCCCCTCCCCNCTATTCTCTATCTATTCTACTGTGACACTTATCTCTCTCTCTCTTTTTTTTCTTCCCTTCCCCCTCACACCATTGTATATGTATTTTGTGAAACCATGAGGGTCTCCTTCCATCTTCCATGCAATTCCCCTTCTCCCTCCCATTCCCTCCCACCTCTCTTCCTTGTTTCGTGGTAATTTTCTTCTCATGCTCTTCCTCCCTACTCTGTTTTGAGTCACCTCCCTTATATCAGAGAAGACATTCGGCATTTGTTTTTTAGGGATTGGCTAACTTCACTTAGCATAATCTGCTCTAATGCTATCCATTTCCCTGCAAATGCCATGATTTTGTTATTTTTTAGTGCTGAGTATAAATTGTGTATAAATGCCACATTTTTTTTTAATTTATTCATCTGTTGGAGGGCATCTAGGTTGGTTCCACAATCTAGCTATTGTGAATTGTGCTGCTATGAACATGGATGTAGCTGTGTCCCTGTAGTAAGATCTTTTTTAGGTCTTTTGAGTATAGTCTGAGAAGGGGAATAGCTGGGTCAAATAGTGGTTCCATTCCCAGCTTTCCAAGGTATCTCCATACTGCCCTCCAAATGGCTGCACCAATTTGCAGTCCCACCAGCAATGTACAAGTGTACCTTTTCCCCCACATCCTCGCCAGCACTTGTTATTGTTTGACTTCATAATGGCTGTCATTCTTACTGGAGTGAGATGGTATCTTAGAGTGTTTTTAATTTGCATTTCTCTGATTGGTAGAGATGGTGAGCATTTTTTTTGTGTGTGTGTAATTGTTGATTGATTGTATATCCTCCTCTCTGAAGTGTCTGTTTAGATCCTTGGCCCATTTGTTGATTGGGTTATTTGTTTTTTTGTTGTTTAATTTTTTGAGTTCTTTGTATACTCTGCAGATTAGTACTCTATCGAAGTGTGAGGGGTAAAAATTTGTTCCCAGGATGTAGGCTCCCTATTTACCTCACTTATTATTTCTTTTGCTGAGAAAAAAAAAAACTTTTTAGTTTGAATATATCTCATTTGTTTATTCTTGATTTTAACTCTTGTGCTATAGGTGTCCTATTAAGGAATTTGGAGCCCGACCCCATGAGATAGAGATTAGGGCCAACTTTTTCTTCTATTAGACTCAGAGTTTCTGGTTTGATCCCTAGCTCCTTGATACATTTTGAATTAACTTTTGTGCATGGCGAGAGAAAGGGATTCAATTTCATTTTATTGCATATGGATTTCCAGTTCTCCCAGTTCCATTTGTTGAAGATGCTATCTCTTCTTCATTGCATGCTTTTAGCACTTTTGTCTAATATAAGGTAGTTGTAATTTTGTGGATTGGTCTCTGTGTCCTCTATTCTGTACCATTGGTCTACCCGCCTGTTTTGGTACCAGTACCATGCAGTTTTTGTTACTATTGCTCTGTAGTATAGTTTAAAATCTGGTATCACTATGCCACCTGTTTCACTCTTCCTGCTTAGAATTGCTTTAGCTATTCTGGGTCTTTTATTTATCCAGATGAATTTCATGATTGCTTTTTCTATTTCTGTGAGGAATGCCATTGGGATTTTGATTGGCATTGCATTAAACCTATTTTAATAAATGTACATCACCTTCCTCATAGAGATTTTGCACATATCTTAATAACTTCCTTCATAAACTTGGTGTAGTTTTTTTTCCCTCTATCTGGTTAGCAAATTATTCACATGAAAGATATTTCTAATCAATTGAAAAAATACTGGTTGGCATAGAGTTGTGTAGCATGCCACCTTGCTGTGCTTTAATATTAATTCCAGTAGTGTTTCAGCTAATTTTTCACCTTTCATATGTTCTCTTGGTCTGAACATTCTTCTTATTAAGATAACCTGCTGCATGATGACTTAATTCCTTAGCTTCTTCAAAGAGGCAAATGAAGACAGCTATTAAATATTGATCAATTTATGATCCATGTGAACTCAATAATACTACCAGGATCATCAGGTACAACCATCGACATGTTGAACATACAGTCCATGAGAATGACCACCCCTGGGGCAAACATGACTTAAGGAGAATGACAATTTTGTATGATTTTTCCTATTACAGCAATGCGATTTTTTTAAAAAACAAAAGTATCTATAATCTATTCTTTAGAATGCTCAATATGATTAGAAAATATGAGCTGGATAAGGAAGAGAATTTTGAAAATATACTTTAAACTTTCACCAAATACTTACTCCCTATAGTGCCAGCTAGAATTCATGTGCATGGAATAACTCACACCATTTCTTGCACTCTAATATAAAATAATATTAATTTATTCAAGTGAACAAAAATACTCCCAAACTAATATATCCAATTGAAAGTATGCTAGATGCATTAAAAAAAATCTAAGTTTCACATTCATCTCATTTTCCTTCCTTTCTATTTACTGACACTATTTGCTAGCAATTCTTTGGGAAAAAAATACAAAAACAAGAACAAGAACAACAACAAAACTTTTCTTTATTGTTTCATAAGTCCCAGCTTTTCACTGGGTAAACTGTTTGTCCTTAAAATATATAAATGTAATATATTCTATTTGTCATGCTTTTCTTGTTCACTTTCCCAGATCTGCCCTTTAGCAACATAATGCTCTAAGTTATTGAAGTAAATAAGAAAAAAATGTGCTATATTCACCCAAGTGGAAATATTTCTTTTCCCTGAAATTGCCTACACTGGTTCTTCATTCCTTACCTTCTCTACCCAACACCATCATATAAGAAAATAAACGTTATTTTTTTTCTTTAAGGTTTCATAATACATTCTTTATTTTTAATTATCTCCACACAGGGCATAGCTGTTGGCTCCTGTGACTCACTGTGTATACTATATGTGGTAAGGGATAGATGCAGCTATGATATATCACACCAAAGAAAGAGAGAAAGAAATTGAAACAGAAAGACACCTTAACATACTGATAATTACATTTAAAAATAATAATTTGGGGTATTCAAAATTAATTTTCAGTAGAAACAGAAAAAACGAGCCTAATCATTCTCATAATGGCCCATTATCATTCAAAAAGCAACTAAATGCACAAGCACATACTCTGGAGTAGAGTAGGCATAATATAATCAGAAAGTATCTAAAATATCATACCTGTCTAAAAAAATGTAATGATGAATGTATGATGAACAATTTCAGAGCAAAGGAACTCCTAAAGTTGTTTGTTCGATAGCATACACCATTCTTCTCATGCATGATCTCTCACACAACATCTCACCTTCAATATCCCTTTCTCAGACCATTCTGTTTGAGGCAGATGGCATCCTGTAACAGTTTCCTATGCATCACTGTAGCCATTAAATACTTATTTATTTTATTTTCTTAGTCTTTACTCTTCTACCTCATTAGAAAAGAGAAAAGATGCATAAGAGCAGACAATGTAGTGTTTTTTTATCAGTTCTCAACACAATGACAGGCACATATTAACAACTAAAATTTGCAGGATTGAAGAGAGAGAAAAATAAATTTTACTCTTAAATATATTAATTATGATGAGTTATTAAACTTAATGACATAAATTAGATGTTCTGTGTTTCTGGTGCTCATTGTTACTGTGATTGTACATGTTTAAAATATGAAATCCATGATCAGATTTGTTTTTATGATTTTCAGTCTTGACCAAGTACAAAGGGTGCTCATATTCAGAACAAATGAATATGTCAGGCTCTTATAACCTTACATAAACAGAAATATTCTTTCTAATGGAAGTTCATCTTTTAAAATCACCAGTTTTTTAAAATTAACAATTTTGTAGGCATTTCAAAAAGAAAAGTACTAGAATTATAAAAAATATACCCACTAAGATTTCAGGTTTTAAATTATAAGTCAGCACAACTTCTAACCATTCATTTTAATATACATGTTTTAGAGTGCATTAAATCATAATATTTACATATTTTATTTTCTGAATTTAATTTCTGAATTCTGCTCTAAAAGATGGATTCCAGAAGAAGGAGCGTCATGGTGTTGAACATGTGCCTGTGCTGTTTTTATTAGGTATGTGTATGTTCATTCTATTTAGAAAAGGATCGTTAAATTCTAAATATGTTGGTATAAAACAGACTTCGGAGGTTAAAAAAACAAGTCCATACACTACAAAAACAACTTTTTATAAGTTATACTATAGTTTAAATTTATTGATAATTTGATCAGCATTTTAAATGTACTTTGAAACATTCTAAGAATAAGAAAATGCTGACATCCACTTGATAATCATGCTTGATTTAGATATGTATATCACCTTTAGTTTTTCAGAGTAGATGACCTAATACAGATTGATTATTTATTCTCTCATTAAACAATGAGACAATTGTTTTTTTCCATTCAAAACATGTCATCTCCTTCACCTACTATATACTACTGACATACGTATATCATTGTATATAAAATAAATGTGACTAAAAGTATGAATCTCTCAGCATCTGGTAAGCCATTGAGATGAAGAATCAATAAGTAAATACTGTGCATAATCTATACCCACATCTAATTATAATATAGAAAATAAATATTATAACTATCCCAAAGCTAGATAAAATTTATTTAAAAAATCATAAAAAGGACTAAATGTACTCATATACATATTCCAAGAATATATATATATATATGTATGTATGTATATATAATATATATGTATGTATATGTATGTTTATATATGTATACACACACATATTTCCAGAGAAAATCTCAGGATTTATATAATATCTATATAAATCATTTTGGTTGAAAATAGTCTATCTCTATTAGAATAAATAAGAATAAAAACTACCCATGAATAAATAAGTAATTCTACAGAAAAACAGGCAAAAAACATTAACAGGGTTTTCATCCAAGAAAAATAAATAGGCAATAATAATTGGTAATGAAGTAGCTGTATTGATATACAAAAATTGTAAAAAACAACCAAAATGAGACATTCTTTATCCTCCTGGTAGGTCCTATTAAAAAAAAAAAAAGAACAATGCTTCATTACTTTATACCTTATTTTATTTCACAACTTAATTAACCTTTCCCTTAATCTTTTAAAAAATAAACAGGTAATAGGAATCTCTTCATCTCAGGATTAAAAAAAAATGTTTGCTCATATACCTGGTTAGCATGTCTTTTATATCTCTTAATTCATGTATTCTCCTCTTCACTTATTCCTCCTTCAAATATATATGGGCAACTTGTCCATGGGAGCGGTAAATCTCTTGCATTCTGGATTTTATTGATTATGTCCTGGTGGTTTATCTTCATATATTTCTCTCTTCCTGAAATTAATCACAATATGGTAGTTAGATCTACAGATTTAATCATAATCAAGACCAAATTTTTTGGCAAAATATATTTGATAATTAATGATGTATTCTTCAATTAGTGGTACATTCCTGTAATCTAGCTGCTCAGGAGGCTGAGACAGAGGATTATAAATTTGAAGCCATCCTCAGCATCTTAGTGAGACCCTCAAAATAAAAAATAAAAATGGGTTTGGAATGAGGCTCAGTAGTAAAGTGCCCCCAAATTCAGCCCTTAGTACCAAAATTAGGTAGGTAGGTAGACAGATAATAGATAGATAGAAACAGAATAATTTCTAGCTACCTGTGATACTAAAATTAATGCACAAATTGATTGAACAGAGAAAAGCCTAACCAGTCCCAGGGTGTTCTGGCTGTCCCAGTGGAGACTCCAGACATGAGTAAAGAAGTCTTTGCTTCAGCACCAGTGACTATGGAATTTCAATTAGATAAGAGACCTTAAGTTAGAACTGCCAAGCTAATCCCACTCAACTCACAGAACTGTGAGACACAATCACATAATGTTGTCTTAATAAAAGATAATAATGTTATTGTTGAGAAACAACTTCTAAATTAAACACACAGTAATAGAGCCCAACTTTCTGTGTTGAAATTTTTCTTAAATATCCTGGGTGTACCTGGAACAATCAACCATTTTTTTTAAGTGTAAAATAGTCTCACAAATTTCATGTTTAGAAAAATTAAATAAACTCATGTGTGTAAACTCCTTCTAATAAAACCTGCCAAAACGTAAGTCCATAAGTGTTAGCAAATGAATGCTACTATATATTTAATTTTTTTTCACCTATATACAACATGTACAAATTTGAGCATTCTTGTAGAATTGTAGCAGGCCCTTAACAATAAGGAATAGTAAATATACATTATGAATATTCACTTCCATATAGTTTATTTATATAATAGAATCATGCAACATCAAAGGTCATATGAAAATTGAATGACAATATAGTAGAAAAAAATGTAAAATGATAGCAATAAATGAAACATCTCATTACAAACACCACAGCTAATGCTATTATAAAATTTATTTTGTTTGTAGAATGCCAGTTATATTGATCTTATTTATGACTGTATTAAATATGTACATGTTGCATGATTTCAATGATAATGTCTGTTTCTCACTTCAATGCCCAATTGTTATTTTTTGTGGTCATAAATGATAGACTTTTCTGCTTTTTCTCAGCTTCATCTGTTGTCTCTCCCAGAGACATTGCACAAGGTAATTTGTGTAAGAGATAGTAGGCCTGGTTAGTAGGTTGTTTACCCCCATTTCCTCATTTACATTTTTATTATATTGATTAAAATTTATTTACTATGCACCAAAAGAGAAGATGTTTTACAATGACTCATTAGTTAAGTGGAAAACTTGTTAGAAAAAGTTCTACTTCAATTTCTTTTATGATGCTTTGTTCTTCTAGATGGAGAACCAGCATGGAATAATTACTATTACCAATTTAGAATATAATTCACAATCACTATTGTAGTGTTTGCAACTCATTACAGATGGGAAAAATTTGATCACTTGTCACTTTGAATTTTCTCTTATGCTATTACTCTTAATATTCAAATTTCTATTTTTGTGTATTTGGAAAACTTTCAATAGAGAGGAAGCACCTTTTCTTCTGTTTACTCTTTGAGTACAATTATTTATAATGCATCTCTCACTGCTGTTAGTATCTATCTATCTACTCACATTTTGGGGGTTTTAGTGGGACAATTTGATTCAGTGCTATGAAAAGTTTGTGGATCTATTAATAGTGGTAATAATAGTTTTTGCTGTTTCACTTGCTTCCCTTTCATATAGAGTCTAGTGTCTGGAAGGTGAAAAATTTCTACAAGTAAAGATACTTCCCACCTCCCCATATATCTATGTATAAGTGTTATATTAGTCTGGGTTATGAGCCAAAGTTCTAGTTAGGTAAAATTCTTGTAATTATAAATTGGAATTAGTCTGGGTTTCTGAGTCAAAACTTGCATGAATTCTGCCACAAAAAAGCAATTAGAAGTGCTCTAAGTGGATACTCCTAGGAGTGAGAAATATTTATGTTAAACTATTGGAATTTCACAATATGTGGAAGAATAAAAGATGTTCATTAATATCCAACAGTAAACTTTAGAAGTTTTCTCCATCTGTGTCTATCATAGTACTGGTAGGTAGGAAGTAGTTGCCCTAATATGTGTGATTTGAATTAGGTCAGTTTGTTGAACATTTTCAAATTAGAAGAGGTTGTTAATTGTTTAATGATTAATTTTATTGACTCTTTGTGTAGATGATTTTTATGTAAAAAAACATCAGATGATGTTCATATACACAGAGATCCAGTAAGATGAATGACAGTTTTAGCTCTTATTTTCCAATAAAACTTATATTTTTGTCTTTTATTATTATAATATCCAGAAATTCTTGAATAGATTTACTGTTAGCATATATTCTTAATTGTGACTTTTGTGGGTAAAATTGTGTGTTATTTCTTCATTTAGAACACAAAATCACAATGTTATTTACTTTTTAAATACAGAATTTTCTTTTTTTTAAATTTATGTTTTAGTTGTAGGTGGACACAATGTCTTTATTTCATTTTTCTGTGGTGCTGAGCATTGAACCCAGGGCCTCACACATGCTAGGCAAGCGCTCTACCACTGAGCCACAACCCCAGCCCCAAATCACAGTAGTTACAATGTCTGGATAAGTATTATCATATTTTAAATGATGAGACATGTATTGAATGATTAAATAAAGGAAAGAATAAACTAAGAAATTAGGCCAATTTATTGACCCATATTCTCTATGAAGTTCTTTGTGCAGAATTAGTTTGTTCAATTTTCCTTCCTTGAAGATTTTCATTATTTGAGAATTTTATCCAGCTTGTCATGATTTATCTAGTTTCTTGATCTTTAAGAAACAAGAAACACTGATACATAATTTAGGTGATCTAGTTCTAACCTCAAATACATCATACACTGATGCTATATTTTCTACTTTTTTCATTAATGAAGAGTGATTCAAAAATGTTAAGATATAAAATTGCATTGTTATAATGTCACTAATAAAGAAGACATTTATTTCCCAAACTTCAAATTTTAATCTTTAGTATTAAGAAGATAATAGAAGTAAATACTGTGTTTTGCATTATAAATGTTTTAAAAACTGTATTTCTTTCTTCAGAGGAGTATCATAAATTCTCTTAAAAATTACTGTAATAAAAATCCTCAGAAAGAACACAGGTCAGGTTGCTATGTGGATAGTAGACACCATCTGTGCATACTCTTAGTGCCCCAGGCAATGGATTTGGAGGGAAACTGTAAAAGACAAGAGAAGCACATGGATTCAGTGACATGGTGACATGGTGCAGTTTTGATCTTGCATATGGAGAAATTAGTTGTTTTTTTCTAACCCATTGCAAAGAACAGTGGGGCATCCAATGCCCCTTTTTGACAGCTTGCTTTCTCCTCAAAGGCGAAAGATAATTGGGCTCATGGAGTCATACATCTGCCCATTCTTGCCATTTTACAAAGTTCATAGTCATTGGGCCTACATTCATAGAACTGATGTGAAAAATTGGATTGCTGTAAAAGGATTTATGCAAATTTATATTAGGAAAATAAAATACAATATACATATCTGTCAGCCAAAACCACTTGGATTTTGTTCACAAATATTAATAAAACTCAACTTTCTTTGTCAGGCACTATGCTAAGTATTGAGAGAAGAGGATTATGTATCTTTGAGGATCAAATATATAAGTGATTAAAGTAGTCTCAGGAACAGATGGTTTAACAAAATTATTTCAAAACTATAATAAATATTACATGTGTGCACAAGGGTTTATGAGAGAGAAAAGAGAGCTAGCTCAGTCAAACATGGGTATTCTAAGAATGTGTACTTGTGGATTCTTAAAGGATGCCTAAGTGATAATGAGATAAACATGTTAAGGTAGTTGATCTATTATATCATTAAAATTCCATGTTGCATAGATGTGAATGTATGACATGTAGCAAGGAGTTACATGTTATTGAAAGATAAACTATAAGACACAGATTCAGAAAAAGATGAGGTACAGAAATAGATGTTTGTAGATATAGCAGAATATTGTAATTTGGGGATAGTGTCAAAGTTCCTAGCAAGTATTTAATCAAGGATGTATCATGGTTATATTTACATATTCATCAGATTAAATGATGGCAACAAGATGTAACATTGTTTTGAGATCAAGAAGGCAGATCATTTAGGATAGATTATACTTTTCTAAAATGAGGAGGTAGGGAATGAACTGACATAATTGAAGAACATTTAGTAATTAATTAAATTTAAATGCTAAGAAAAGAAGAAAATAAAACAGGTATTTTATTTAAATACTTCTTTTTTAATGACCTTCCTAACTTCAAGGGTATGGAATATCCTATACATTTTAGGGCAAAGAATTGCGGATTTAGAAAGCAATGTAAAATAGGAAGAGTTAGGACTTTCAGAATGGGTACAGGAGAAGCTTTAGTAACATTAATTCTATCCCCCAAGAAGTGATAAGACTTAACAAAGTTGTGAAAAACAGTTAACTGTAATAGTTTAAAAATTAAGAATCATTATTTATCCAAGAAAACCTGTTGAATCTTGGAAAGATTGAGTCCATTGTATTTTTCATCCAAGGACTGCTAATCTCTCCCCAACATAGAGAAAAAAAATTAAGGACCAGAAGAAGCTCTTCTGCAGCTACAAGAGAATTAATTTTATTTGGAGTATAGTGAGGAAAAAAATCCATGCCAAGCACTGTGAAAAACAATAGAGGTCTCAGTTGCAAATAAACAGGGAAATTTAGCACAGGAGAACTTGACATCATAGTTCCAACGGGATCAAATAACACCATGGCTTACCAGTTTTTCATCCCAGACATTCAGTCAGAGGGCCTTTCTCAAGCTCCACTTGACCTGTGTGGTATAGAATGTTGTGCACAAGGCTAAGCCAGAACGGAATGATCAGCAAGGTTCCAGTGAGCAACTCATACCTGGTTGAAAATGAAATGAATGTTAAAAATTAAAAAAACAAATAGGGAGTAAATATAAATTCTCTCAACTTAAATAAAATAACTATTGAGGAAGAGTTGACCATTGGCCAAGATGACTTAGTTTACCTTCCATGTGAGTAAACGTTAGTCAGATCTCTTCCTGCCCTATCACTTATTCTTCATTTCATGTCAGCCTTCAAATAATCCAGATGCTCTAACCTTTTGTTAGAATATTTACTTTCAAAAGCTTGTAATTAAAAAGCATTTATCTGTTCCTTTGGGATCTACAACTTTCAAAAAGATACTGGTGGGTTTTTGAACCCAAAGCAATCTTTCTCAAGGACCCAAGAGCCATCCTGAAAAAAGTAATAATCAAAGAAGATAATGGCCCTGTTTTCCAGTTTCCCTAAGAGGGTACCAAATTTACTCCAACCTGTAAAACTAACTTCCTGTCATAAATATAGAAGAAAATCTACTTTTACTTTGGGTAAAGTCAATTAATAAACACACATGACCTAAAATCTCACTCATTCTAACTCTAAAGATTCTCCTGCCTAGTGTTAGTTGGGTCAGTTCAGCCGCTCTCTGGGTTATCTTTACCTATTTCATTAATCTTGGTTTAAATCTTCATTAACTGTTTAACCTTGGATGGTGCAGTATTTGCTGTGATACAAACATTTTCAAAATTTTTCACAAATATTGTCACTCTTGTTTACAAATTTGCAGTGAATATGACAATTAACAAAACCTTTCAATTATTTTTATAACACTCTAGCAGATGTCATCTATTTCCGTTCTCCTTGTCTCAGTAACAGGTCTGTATGGACTGTATCATCTGTTTCCTTGAGGCAGGATTATGTTTGAGTTCAATGTGGAGCCCTAGAATGGTATTGAAGGAGGAATCAGAGAGTGATCAGAATACTTATCCCTTGCATTCCTCCTGGAAGCCTCCTTGATTAGCTATGCATTTTTAGAGGTGAACTTCTTGGGCTTTTGGCACCACCTCTATCATCTAATCTCTAGTTTTTAATGTGGTAGCAACTTGTGGTTCCTATGCATCCTCTCCACATATTTATAGACTTTTTTATTTTTAAACAGTTACTTTCTTAAATGTTTTCTTGCTCAAAATTTGAGTGCTACTGGTTTCCGATATGATAACGAAGCAAAAGTATTAAAAGTAAACACAAAAGAAAAATAGATTGGAATGAGTTAGGGGGTATAAACCAATGTGGAGGATAAACTAAAAATTTTCATTGTTGAGGTTCAAATTTACAAAGGTGTAAGAATATTGAATCTGTAAATACATGTTTTAATTATACCATGAGCTTATGCATGTATCATTTGTTTGGTTCAATAGAAGTGATTCTCTCAATGTAATTCTAAGTATTTTACTGAGTGAAGAGAAAAAAAGTGGTCATTTAAATAAATATCAAAAGTCACCATTTCAATTGAAGATCATTAAAGAAAACCTTCCAATAAAATGGGAATAATGTTATTGTGTAGGCTCAGTTTTGTTACAATAAAAGTTAGGTGCTATTTGCTTTGTACTAAACTAAGTGTGGTAGAATATTTTTTCTGCCTTTTGTGTCGTTCATATTTTTTTGAATTTAATAATATAAAGTTTGACACTATAAATTAGTTATTAATTAAGAATCAAAACTCAAAATTACAATCATGACAGCTAACAAATGTACAAAAAAAAATTTTTACTTTTAGTTGATGCCTATTTGAGTTAGCTTTCTTACCACTATGACTAAAAGACCTGACAAGAACAACTTTAGAGAAGGAAAAGTTTATTTGGGGCTCACAGTTTCAGAGGTCTCAATCCACAGACCATCAACTCCACTAATCTGAATGGAAGGTGAGGTAGAAGATCTTGGGAGAGGAAAACACTCAGAACTTGGCCACCAGGAAACAGAGAGGGAGACATTAAAGACCATCGACAAAATATAAAACCCAAAGGCATACCTCCTATGATCCACCTCCTCCACTCACATCCTACCTGCCTACAGTTACCACCTAGTTAATCCCTATCAAGTTATTAAGATGCTGATTGAGTTAGGATTCTCATAACCCATCATTTGTCCTCTGAACTTTCTTGTGTGGTCTTGCACATGAGCATTTGGGGAAGAACTTATATCTAAATTAAAACAAGCCTAAAATGAAAAAAAGCAGAATATACAGTTCATACAAAATTTTGTTTAATATCCAGTTATAATCCACAATTTAAAGACCCTCATTAGAATTCATTTAATCATTGTATAGGTGCAGTAAGTTCTCATTTTGGAGCAAATTTGGGGCATTTTTTTTTAATTGGCTAATGTTAATACATAGAGAAAAAATAAATAAATTAATGAATTAATTTTTATATTCTTGTATAGAAGATTGATTACAAATTTAACATAGCAGGAATATTTACACTTGAAAAGTTAAGAGATTTGAAATTAAAATATATGAATTGAATTCCAGGATTGAGTTATAGTTTTTATTTTAAACACACACACACACACACACACACACACACACACGTGTGCAACTCTGTAAGCATGGAGAATGCACATACATATATACAAACTGAAATAAAATATTAACCATTAAATATCTGTTATTATGCATTACAATGTATATGATGTTATATACATTACAATATTTTCAACATTAACTTAGATATATCTTGTGCTATGGTTTGAATATGTGTAATGACTGCAAAGGCCCATGCACGAAAGAATTGATCCACAGAGTTGCATTATTGGGAGATGCTGTGGATCTTTAGAAGGTGGAGCCTCCTAGAAAGTGATTAAGTCATTGGGGTTGTGCACTTGAAGAAAGCTATGGAATTCTGGCCTTTCCCCTCTCTCTCTGCTTTCTGGATCATGAGAAGAATTGTTTATACAATCATGTGCTCCTGATATAATTTGCTGTTTCATATGAGGCCAGTAGTCATGAGACCACTTGAGGGGAACCTCCAGATCTATCAGTCAAAATAATGTTTTTCATGTATAAGTTACTTTCATGGATATTTATGTCATGTTATAGTGAAAGAAAGCTGAATAATATAATTTTGTATTTTTTATTTATTTATAACTTAAAATTTTTAAAACATGTTAAACAATCTAATTATTATTTGTTAAAATACATTAGAAAGGCAATTATGCATGGTAAATTTATCTGTATATACCATTAAAATGAAACTCTGTATGACTTTCTATAACAAAACTCCATTCACTAATACAATTTGTTAAAATAGGATATATTTTTGCATACAAGTACTCTGATACACTCCAGCACTGAAAACAAGGCAAATTATGACAGTATCAAAAAAAAAGTAAAACACTTAACCCAGTAAACAAAATAGAAAGAAAGCCTGTGTTCACGAATCAGAAGAATTAGTATTAAACTGTCCATATTGCCC
Source organism: Marmota marmota marmota (assembly GCF_001458135.2). Lineage (NCBI taxonomy): Eukaryota > Metazoa > Chordata > Mammalia > Rodentia > Sciuridae > Marmota > Marmota marmota. The sequence continues at coordinate 6,695,359 of NW_026000005.1, forward strand.
ATACAGATTCAACACAACCCATATCGGAATTCTTATGATAATTTTCACAGAAATGGAAAAAGCAATTAAAAATTTCATGTAGACACACACCCCTGAATCCCAAGACCCCAAAATAACTTGAAAATCCAAAACAATTTAAGAAAGTAAAATGAAATTGAAGGCATCAAACTTTGTGATTATAAATGATATTATAATGCTATAATCAACACTGTATGGTGCTGACATAAAATTGAGCATATGGATCAATGAAACTGAATAGACATGACAGATATGAACCCAGTTCATACAGTCAACCATTTTTTACTAGCTCTCCAAGAAGATACAGTAGGGAAAGTATAACTCTCCAATAAATGGTGCTGAGATATTAAAATTTCCACATGCAAAAGAAAGAAATTAGGCCTTTGTATTACATCACACAGAAAAAATCTCAAATGGATTAAATCCCTAAATGTAAGACACAAAACCACAAAACCCAAGAAACAAACAGGACCTTCACTTGTTTTGGATATCACACTAAAAAAGATTAGGCAACAAAAGTAAAAATAAACAAGTGGCACTACATCAAACTAAAAAGCTTGTGCGCAGAAGAACAAACAAAAGAAATTTTTAAAAAATAAAAAAGCATCTTATGGATTGGGAGAAAACACTTGGAAACCTTATGCCTAATAAGAGTTAATATCCAAAATGCATAAGGAACTCTCCCAACTCAAGAGCTGAGCAAAAACAACAAGAAACATGGTTAAAAAATGACCACAGAAAATAGACATGTTTTCCAAGCAAGATATAAAAATGGTCAACATGTACATGAAGAAGTGCTGAACATCACTAACCATCAGGAAAATGCAAATGAAAACCATGATAATATATCACCTGACACCTGTTAGGTTGGCTATTATCAAAAATATAAAATCACCTATTGTTGGAGAAGGTGTGGAGAAAAAAAAAACATATACACTATCGGGGAAATGCTAAGTTAGTACAGACATTAAGGAAAACAATATGGAGAAATGATAAACCTTCTTCATAAAGAAATAAAAAAGTGCCATGGTAAATGCCAGAGATTAAAGATGCTGATGCAAGAAACTTACAAGTTCTAGGTCAGCTTCAAAAATTTAGTGAGACCCTGTCTCAAGAAAGAAAGAAAGAAGGGAAGAAAGAAAGAAAAAGAAAGAAAGAAAGAAAGAGAACTGGGTATGTAGTTCAGTAGTAAAGCATGCCTGCATTCAATCTCCAGTACTAAAGGCAAAAAAAAAAAGGAAAAAAAAAATGAATATAAACCTGTCATATTTATTACCCAACAAAGTATCTGTTGAGTAAATACCCAGAGGACATGAAATCAGAATCTCATAGAGATTTCTATGTCTCCTTGTTAATTAGAGTATTATTCCTAATAGCCAAGATATGCAAATAACCATATCCATTAATGGATAAATTGATAAAGAAGTTATGGTACACACACACAGTGAAATATCATTTAAACTCACGAAAGAAGGAGATGTTGCCAATTGCAACAATTTAATTATTCTGGAGGATTTTATACTGAATGCAGTAAGCCAGACACAAATAGAAAAATACCATCTGATCTCACTTATATGTGGACTCTAAAGAAAAAATGTCAAATAAACAGAGAGTAGAGTGGTGATTACCGGTGGCTGGGAAGAAGAAGAAATATGGGAGAAGTTAATGAAACGGTAGAAATGTACAGTTAGAAAATGAAAAAAAAATCTTGAGATACAGTGTACTGCATGAAGACTGCAAATAGCATTATTGTATTGTATCCTGAAAATTGCTAAGAGAGTAAGTTTAAGTGTCCTTGCCACAAAAGCAACAATAACTATGGGATGTGATGGGTAATGTAATATATTTTATTATAGTCATCATTTCACTATGAATATGTCATGGTATGTATAAAAACATTACATTGTGTGACTTAAAAATATATAATAAAAGTAAATTAAAGAAACACTTAAAACAAATACTTCAATTAAGTTATTATCCTCTAGATATTTCAACTAATTAATTCATATTTTAGAGAACACAATGATCAGTGCCTGAACTAATTAACTCATTATTCTTTTGAACTTGAGCAAGGTGAAGCAAGACAAAAGAGAAATGGATCTTCCGGAATGCATTTCCTGAGTTCCAAATTTCTTGTCACAATATCTATTTTTCCCTAACTGTGGCCAGTATCTGATAATATGAGGAAAAATGGCCTGTGACAGGCTTTACACAGCAGTAACTTCTAGTAATGTGCTTTTTTGGAATGTTCGCTGTGAAACTGATTTTATGAAAGAAAACCAGTGAACATTACTATCCTTCTGTAATGTGTCTAAAGGCTTAATTTCTTCATTAAATAAAAAATAATCAGGCTTATTTTTAAACTCCCCCTTTTAAAAAAAATTGATCAAGAGAATGCTTTGAAGTGCCACAATTTGTCTTAACACAATTTCCTACATGCATTTCCAATTTGTGAAAAATTATGTATATATTTAAACTGGCAGCTTACTATGAAAAACACAGTCTAGTACAGACAGGAAAGAAATCCACAAATTTTTATCTGAATTAAAATGTTCACTATTAACTAGAATAATAAATTGTATCATTTCTCAAGTGAAAATAGGTTATTGTCTAAGATATACCAGCACCATAATAAAATAGTGAAAATAGAGCATATCAAAACCCCCAAATAAAGTAATTTGAAAATAATGTATTTTGGAATACATCAGACAAAACTTTCTATGTTTATTTATGAAGAAACCACAGTGAATCTTCATATCACATACAATCATAAGAATGATATCTTAATTAGAATAAGATAAACTACATGTATATATTATATGTCAAAATATACTCTATTGTCATGTATATCTAAAAAGAGCAAATAAAAAATTAAAATTAATCATAAAATTATTTCCAATCAGTGAATTCAATAAATAAGCTGATTGAAAATAAAGTTGTTGTTTTATAGTATTTGTGTGTGTGTGTGTGTGTGTGTGTGTGACTTTTTTTAAGTCAAACCAAACACTGGCAAGGTATAGGAAAAATATTTGTGGGACAAGTTCTAGAAAAATTTATTTTTATGTCTATAAAATACAGCTTTTTGTTTAAATTTTCTAAAAGTAAAAGTTAGCTCTTTACTTTTCATACATTACTAAAATTAATAAATCATGGCTCTCATTGTATTAGTCGTCTACCCTCCTTAAAGAAAAACAGAAGAATTTATTGTTCTGCTTGCCTTTTACTTAGATTTACTGGGCTAAATGTTTTTCAGTAAGAATTTGGATTCAAAAATGCTAGGCTAAGATTGACTCATTTGTAAATCTCTCTAGCATATAATTTGTTTCACAAGTTTTGATTAGGTTTTTTTGCTAGCCATGATTAATTGGTTGTAATCAAGTAATGATATTGAAAAATTGCTTTATTATTTGTTTTTACTTTGGCTGTTTTAGTGTGCCTGTTGAAGTTCTCTAAACCCTTAGCTTAAACTAAAACTACAGGCAATCCCTGGAATCCAGAGTCTCCCAATGAAAATATATAGAGAATAACTCCTTTCTATAATCAACAAAAATTACATAAAGTAAAATCAAATAAATTCAAAAAATAAGTTTCATTGTGTTTTTTTTTTCCTTGTCTTCATTTCTGAGGAGAACAAGTAAGAGTATTATGATATGAAGGTATGTTTAATTTGCATTATATATCTGAATGTTTTCATTTATGTGCTTATGTGGAATGATGCAAATTCATAAGCATTTACTACATTAAAGAATTTTAATTCATTCTAGCAGATGTTTTGATGCACTGGATCACATTTCTTCAGCACATGTAATCTAAGCATAATATGTGTGGACAGTGGACAGAAATCTAAGATGGCCCACAATAGCACTATTGCATAGTGTTCATAACTTTCTATATTTTTACCACTTGAGTATGAATTGGACCTAGTACCTTCTTTAAACTATGAAAAATTATAAAGTGGTAGGTTGTTAATTCTTCAGTTAGTTTACAAAAGACATTCACATCCATCTTGTTTGTAGACTCTCTTTATCGCCTTTTTGTCTTAGATGTTTTGATGATGCAAACTACCACACTGAAAAGTGGTCATAGTGAGAAACCAAGGAAAGCCTGTAGCTATTACTCATATAAGAACTGAGGCATTTTGTTCAGTTAGACCTTTAGTTCAATTATCTCATAAGGAACTTAATTGTACCCACAACCATATGAGTCAATACATAAACATAGCATTCTTCTGTGAGCTTCAAGATGACTTAGGCTCTGGCTAGTTTCTTGATATAAGACTTTAGAGAAACCCTGAAGCAGAGGGCCAAGGTAAGCTAAGTCCAAATTTCTAGCCCATAAATAACACGAAATAATGAATGTGTTGTTTTAAATGAGTAAGTTTGAGATAACATGTTACATTGTAATAGTTGAATCCTATAGCAGAGCTGATAGTTGCATACCTTGCTGACTTCCACAAGCTGTAAAGAACATCTAAACTGCATATAGCTACATCCCATAAACACTTCCCTTAGCCAAATGAGATCATACTTAATGGATAACTGCTCTGGTCTTTCCATCCCACAGTAGGACTATTTAAAGTGTTCTTTGTGGGTTTGTCAGAAGGTCTGCAGTGTGATTAATTAAGAAAAAAAAAAAAAAACTCACACTTAACAAAATAGACCACAGTGCCTCCTGGAAAAATGGGTAGTGGAAAATTTTGCCTTGGGTAAACAGCAGCAAACAATAGCAATACAATTAGTATGCCAGAATAAAATATTAGCACTCTTATATACTACTGATAAATATACTTATATACTACAAAAGATAAATAATCAACTGTGGTCATCTGAAACCATAAGTTTACTGAGGTCTATGCGCTAGTAGATTTTGCTACTCAGTGTGATAAGTAACTGGGGAAGTAGTGACTGGTGACAATACTTATAAATCCAGTGAATAATGCACTTAAATTTCCATATTGTTTTTAACAGACTATAACTCTGAATTTTTATGAAACTATTAAAATAATCTCATATCTTATGTAGACATGGTCCCCAAATTCCTGTAAAACAAACTCTGAGCTTAATTCTGAGTTAATTATATTGTAATTCCAGCAAATTTTATAAATTTGTATATGGCATTCTATGTTTATATAAAAAATAAGCAAAATGTTTATAAGAATAAGTAGTATTATCAATTATTAAAAAAATAAAATTTTAAATCCCCTTTTAAAGTGGACAACATGAAACAAAAGGACTTCACTATGCCAGGGATCATGGGTTATTAAGCTCTTCATTGTTATTTCAAAGGAATAATATCAGGGCCTTGGTTGAAGACAGAAAAAAATGTCATAGGTATAAGGGTTTTATCACAATGTAGAGAAAGATAATGGACTCAGATAAAAATAACAGAGAAGGACACAAAAAGTAGAACATTTAAGAAATTCTGTCCCATACACGGCAGTGGTGGTAAAGGTGAGTTCCCTACTTAACAGGGATCAATAGTATTTGGGAAATTGCTAGCCATGCAAATGATCTGGCCCCCCCACGCCAGAGTTACGGGACTGGAACTTATGAGGGTGATATTTAACAATGTGAGTACTAATTAGCCCTTCAAATGATTTTAATTTATGCTCAAATTTGAGAATCACTGTCATATAGAAAATTAGAAGTCCATTTCAAGAAGAATACAGAGAGAAAATATAGCTTGCAGTTTGTTTTATCAGCATTACACCTCTACTGTGAATGGAGATTTCAGCAGATGAATTTGATGAAAGAGACAACAGTCAGACTTTGAAACACAATCCATATCATGTGAGAGAAACAGAATGGCAATAAACGAACACAGACTAAGAAAGAAAGTACACAAGTTTCAGTTCAAACATAACAATTAGAACATGTCTTTTTTCCAAACCTACATAAGTTATTAGCAGATGAATATGAATGATTCTTCCTCCTATAAAAATTAACATTTTGAGTTACTACTCTTTTCCATTATGATATGCAAGGTTGATTTATGTAATAGTGTAATTACAAAATTATTAGCAAATAGATAAGGGAGTAACCGATTAAACTAGGGTGCATTAGTAAGCTAGTGTGAACCACTTTATTCAACCCCTTTTATTTGAAATATTTTTTCATTTGATTTCTATTTGGGGATTTCCTGTTCATGTCATTGGCTCATGTTTCTTTTACATTTATTAGACTGAATAGATTTAAGATTAAGAAATTATGGATTATGTAATATAGTTTCATGATATATTATAGATTATGTTGTATCTATGATATAATAGACTATAGCATATAGTTAAAACTATTTTTTCAATTTGTTTGAATGTTAAGAAGATAGACAAATGTGAATTTCTCATTACTAACCTCATTCTCCAAAACTTTCCCCACACATTTTATCTCTGGATTCCTAAAATTAAAATGTTAAGTTGCTCACATTATACATCATTTTAATTGCCTTTCTTTTTTCTTTCTTTCTTTTTTTTTTTCTGAAGTGGCTTGACTCAGGCAAGATTTTTAGTGTAGCTTGTGGAAAAGAGGAGCAAATTGCAGTCTGCTTTACAACTGCTTCTAATTTCATTTACATTCTCCATTGCCACAGTTGACTTACTTCAAATTGCTCAGGAAGATGAGGTATCATTTTTTATATCTGGACTTATGTATTCCTAAATCTGTCTTTTAGTATTAAAAGTAATTTTGTCTTTTAAAGATGAAAGAGAAGACACCTGGAAATGGGAGGTGTACTCAACCTCTAATGGTAAGAATTTTTATTTCCAGGGTGATGAACCTATGTAACTTTATGGATACATAAAGAGCTGAACAATTAGAATAATATTACACTATACTTTATGCCTTTCCAAAGCAGTCTATTCCAAAAGCTTTCAGATAGCAATGAACTTAGAGCATGTGTTTTCTGTAAGTAGGAGAAGTGTAAAGGTACAGGGGAAAAGAAGAAACTAAGACATACATCCATTTTTAGTTCTTACTCCAAAATTTATCACACAAATAAACCATTCACTTTTCATGGCAGTAGTGAGGGATTCTAGTGTGAAGTCAGGCATGATTTTCCTAAAAGATAGTCCCCAAATCAGAACCATAAATCAAGGAGAATGGCGCATTCCATTCCAGCTTTACCTCAATATGTGCCATGTGCCAGGTCCTGATTAGGTCTGCATCTTAAAATTATATCATTGTCTTCTGGATATTTACAATATGAAATAAAACATATATGTATATAAAAAAAGAACATAGTAATAGAAGTGTTATAACAGAGATGTATAGACCCTGAGGTAATTAAGTGGAAAGATGGAAAAGTATTTCTCCCTCAGTTGGTAGAGAAGGAGAACAAAGTCAGATTCACAGGATATGATATTAAAACACTCAAATACCATACTGTGACAGAAAGAAATATCTAAGCTATAATTCATTGATATGACTAATAAGTGGTAAATACTTCACTTTTTACCTCATTTTCCATTTTATTTTTTCTTTATATATTTAAAATAAATTTTATAATGTATGTTTAAAGACTACAACATGATATTATGATATATATGTACATATATATGTACAGATACATATATGATATATATATATATATATATATATATATATATATATATATTGATTGCATAAGGTTACTATACTAAATTAAATTAGTATATTCATCAACTCATATATTTACCTTGCCATTTTTGTATCAGAAGCATAAATCCCAAAAGCAACATAATTATGTTACCTGTAGTACATATGTTGCATATTAAAAGTTTAGATATGTTTATCCTACATATCAACTGCATTGTAGCCTCTGACATATCTCCCCATTTCTCTGCACCCTGGTAACCACTGTTTTAATGTCTGCATATGTTTGCTTTATTTTATATATTTAATTTTTACTCATCAGATAAGCAAAATCATGCAATGTGCCTCATTTTAATTCTGGCTTATTTCATTTAGCATCATGTTCCTCCAGGCTCGTTCAAGTTGCAGCAAATACCAAGAACTCATTAATTTGGGGGCTAGATGATATTTCATTGTGCATATGTACCACTGTTTATTTATTCATTCATATGCTGATAGATACTTAAGTTGTTTCCATATATTGGTTATTACAAATAACATTGCAATGAGAATGAAGGTACAGATGACTGTACAAGGTAGTGATTTAACTCTCTTTGGGTAAATGCCCAGAAGGATTTCTGAATCTTTTGATAGAACTTTTGGACTATTTTCCTTAGTGACTATATCAATCTATATTCCCAACAACAATGTACAAAATTCTCTTTTCTGTATACGCTTATTGTTATATACTTTGTTGTTGTTAATAGCCATTTTAATGGCTTTGATGTGGTATCTCATCGTGGTTTTGATTTACATTATCATAATAGTTATGGTGGTCATCCCTCATCCATTGTTTTCCTTTTCATAGTTTCATTTACCTAAGGTCAACTATGATCTGAAACGTTTAAATTAAAAAAAAAATACAAAAAATAATGGTTTTTAAATTTTAAATAGCATGCCATTCTGAATAGAATGATAAATTCTTGCACCACCCCACTCAGTGCAACCTAGGTTGAGATTTTCTCTTTGTTCAATGTATCCGTGCAGTATACTCTGTCCAAAAATTAATCACTTAATGGCCATCCATTATCAGATTGGCTATTACAGTACCAATGTTTGTGTCCCAAATCCTTTATTTTATTTAATAATTACCCCCTAAGTGCTAAATAAGAATGCTGGCAATTTGAATGTGCCAAAAAGAAATCATAAAATGTTTCATTCTGTCATTATTTCACATTATCACAAGAAGGGTAAGTACAGTACAATTAAGTTTTTTGAGAGGGAAGGTGACCAAACTTATATAACTTTTAATATAGTCTATTGTTAAATTGTTATATTTTATTACTTATTATTAATTTAAATTTTATAATGTATTAGTATTCATTGTTGATCCCTTACAGCATCCAATTTATAAATTAAATTTTATCTTGGGTATGTATGTAAAGAAAGAACCAACCACAGCCTATCTAAAATTTGGTAATAACTGGGTTCTAGTCACTGAGGGTCTTGGAGCAATTCTTCATGAAGTAGGGGAAATTACTATAATGATGTTAAGCATCTTTTCATAAATATGTCAGACATTTTCACATCTTCTTTAAGGGAATAACTTTTCAGGTCTTTGTCAATTTTCTAATCAAATTATTTGATTTTTCCAACAAACAGTTGAGTTTTGTTAATTTTAGATATTTATACCTTATCAGATAAATGATTTGCAAATACTTTCCCAATCTGTATACTTCCATTTAATTTTGTGGATTGTTTCCTTTATTGTACAGAAGTGTTTTTGTTTTGTTTTGTTTTGTTTTTTAAATGTGGTCTAATATATTTGTTTTTGCTTTTTTAGCCTGAGTTTTAGATGTGATATCCAAACAGTTATTGCCAAGGTCAATGTCCAGAAATTTTACCCCTGTGTTCTCATTTAGGAGTTTTATAATTTCTGGTCTTTAGCCCATTTTAGGTTGACTTATGTGTGTGATGAAAAGTAAGGGTCCACTTTCTTTCTTTTGCATATGAAAATCCAGTTTTCCCAGCAGCATTTGAGATTCATTCTGGTTTAGATGTGATATACCCCCAAAACTCACTTGTGAGACCATGCAAGGTTTGGAAAAGAAATAATTAGGCTACTTCCTTAACCTAATCAGTGAATTAATCCCTAATGATATTCACTGACTGGTGACTCAGGGCAGGTAGGGTGTGGCTGAAGGAAGTGGTTCATTGGGGGGCATGGCTTTGGGGTATATGTTTATATCTGGCAAGTGAGAACTCTCTCTCTGTGTGTGTCTTAATTATTATGTGAGTTGCTTCCCTGTGCCACACTCTTCCACCATAATGTTTAGCCTCACCTTGAGCCCCAAGGAATGGAGCCAGCTATCTGTGGATTGAGACCTCTGAAACCAGGAGTCCTAAAATAATTTTTTTCTCCTCTATGATTGTTCTGGGTCTTTTAGTTACAGTGGTGAAACAGCTGACTAAAACAAGACTAAAATCTTTCTATTTTATCCTTTTGGTGATTTGTTAAATATTAACCAACTGCATATGTTTGGATTTACTTTGGGATATCTAGTCTATCCCACTATTATGTGTCTTTTTTTATGCAATAGCATATTCCTTTAAATTGCTATAGTTTTGTAATATCATTTAAATCATGAAATGTAAGGCCATCAGTTTTTTCTTTCTCAAAAGCATTTTGCCTATTCAGGGATTTTTATGGTTTCACAGGACTTTTATAATTGTTTTTATATTTCTATGAAGAATGCTATTGGGAGTCTAATAAGAATTTTATTGAATATATATGTTGCTTTGAATAATATTGACATTTTAACAATATTAGTTTTTTCATTCCAAGATCAGAAGGTTTTTTTCCATTTGTTTTTGTCCCCTTTAATTTCTTCATTAATATCTTACAATTTTTAGTGTGTCTTTCACTTTTTGATTGTTTATACCTAACCTTGATGACTTTGTAAATGACATTTTTTTTTTATCAGGCAGGTTACTATTGGTATATAAAAATGGTACTATTTTGTGTTAATTTGTATCTTGCAACTTACTAAATTAATTTATTAGTTCTTACAGTTCATGCATGAGTGTGTGTGTGCTTGTGTTTGAAATCATTAGGGTATCTTGATATACAACATCATTTCATATGCAAATGTAAATGATTTTTCTTCTTCTTTTCTGATTTTGGTATGCTTTTTCAATTTGTTTCCTCTTTCCTTCCTTTCTCTCTCTCTCTCTCTCTCTCTCTCTCTCTCTCTCTCTTTCTTTCTTTCTTTCTTTCTTTTTCTTTCTAGTACTGTGGTCAAGACAAGAGACAAGAGTGGGAATTCTTGCCTTATACTGAATATTCATGGAATAGCTTTCAGTTCTTACTCACTGGTGATACTGCTAGCTCTGAGTTTTCGTAAAACTCTATAATGTTATGCTAGAAGCCCAGAGTTCACACGGTGCTGAGTGCTTCCTTGCAGGTGGTGCTGGGGGAGTGACTTCTGGGGTAGTTACAGGTTCCAGATGTCTAGGATACAGGCCAACACTTCAGCTTAGGTCCTAATTGAAGGGTGCACTTGTGACTGGAATGGGGATCATAGAGATGCTAACAATAGCTTGGCTTCATTCCTTGGGTAAAGTACAGCAGTAAGCTGATCACAGATGGCAGACAACTGAATGGGCATGGTGCAATGGTGTTGAAGCCTCAGGAGTGGAGGGGTGCTATGGTGACTCAGTTCCAGAGCAGGATATGCCCTGTGGCTCCAGATGCAAGATGGTTCGCGTAGTAGAAGCATAGATCAGGGACAGTAGTGGGGAGAGTGCAAGGTCTTTGGGAACAGGGCAGCTTATGCATTCTTGGAAGGTCAATCTTTGGTCTTCTCTCAGGAGCTGTGAGGACTGCTGGGGACTAACATAGTGAATATTGCAGGGGTATGTGATACTGGGGCTCCTACAATCTTCTTTCTTAACTTTTTCCTTCAGGAGGAAGACCCTCTTGGTTTTGACTAGGAAAGTGATGACAGATGTGAGATCCACCCCCCACTTCTTCATATGGCCATCCTGGGTTTCTGTGCTGTACACAATTTTTGCTACTTCACTGCTATTGCCTAGTGTTTTAAATTATTTTGGCAGAAAAATAGTTATTTATTCATTGCTTTATTTTATATTAGAGTTTACTTAACTAATAAAAATTGTAAAAAGCCTCTGGAGGAATAGATTTAAAAATTAAAAGGAGATAGCACAAGTAACCAATATCAGCAATTAAAAGAGGAGTATCTTTATTAAAACCACAGACATTATGAGGATCTTAAATTTATATTGATATGAAAATTTGTTAACAAATAATTTGAAAAGAAAAAGCAATAAAACCAAAAAGTATTTAAAACGTGCTTATATCTTAAAGTAAAAATATAAATAAACTCAAGTTTACAGCAAAATGACATTCTACAACTATGAAAGAAAATTAGTAATCAAATATTATCTTCTCTTTAAATAAAAAATGTTGAGCTTAATATAGAACAAACTTTAAGAGCAAAATGACATGACAATTTGAGATTTTCTAGGATTAACAACAGTATTAAATTAACCATTTATTTGACCCTCTATTGCTGAAAATTTTTCCTAAGCAAACATGCCAAGTGTTGCGTAATCAAAGATTTTGACCACTCATTATAATTTTTGAAACTAGCCATCTCTAAAAGCACAGGGAAAGGAAATGGTTGAAAAAAATGAGATAAATGTATACACTGGAATAGCATTCAGCTATTGTGAATGTAAAAAAATGTAATGAAATGTTCTTATATGGATGGAAACAAAATAAAAATGTAAATTATTTATAGTTTTCCTTTTGTGCTCAAATGTTTTTCCATTTATCACATCATCTACTAATTTATATGTAAAATTTCATATATTAAAAGCTATGAAGAAATTCACAGAAACATACATAAACAGAGTCTATCTGGTGGGATTATAGGTATTAAGATTTTAGTTTTTACTCTTTTTATCTATTCAGTAAGCTCCTTTCACATATTAGTCTTTCTTTTATATTTTTATCAGATGATTAATAAACATTAAAGATTATAAGTGGTAAATCTAGATGTAAAGTTTTTGTTAATATTGTGTTTGTCCCATTATTTTTTATTATTTTCACCTTAAACAGTCAAGTCTTTAAATGAATGTGTGCATATACAAATAAAATAAACAGATTTTTATATATTTATCCACATGCTTATGTTTACTTTAAAAAAATTTTTAGTTGTTGATGGACACAATACCTTTATTTAATTAATTTATTTTTATGTGGTACTGAGGATCAAACCCAGTGCTTCACACATGTGAGGCAGGCGAGCGCTCTACCAATGAGCCACAACCCCAGACCTACTTTTGTTTTTTAAGGTTTTTTTTTGGGGGGGGAGTGTATACTGGGGTTTGAATTCAGTGGGACTTGACCACTGAGCCACATCTAGGGACAGGGTCTCACTGAGTTGTTTAGCACCTCTCTGTTGCTAAGGCTGGCTTTGAACTCTCAATCCTTCTTTCTCAGACTAACAAGCCTCTGGGATTACAGTCATTCACCACTTAGCCCAGCAAGTTTTATTTTTAATTGGCATATAATAACTGTACAGATTTATGGGGTACAGGACTGCGGCAGTACAGTATGATATTTTGATATTTGTATATTAATCTATAATGTGTATATTATATAATGATCAAATATAGATAAAGACAAGTCCATGACCTCTAATGTTTATTATGTCTTTGTTGTGAGAACAAAAATCTGCCCTTTCAGCCACCTTGAAATATATATTACCATTAGCTGATATTAGCTTACTGCATTAGAGCATAAGAAAGGTTTTTCCTTCTAACTATAATTTGGTACCCACTGAGGAAATTCTCTCAATCCTACTGCCCATAATATTTTAACCACTATCCTACTCTTAACTTCAATGAGACAAACAGTTTTAGGTGCCATAGACAAATGAGAGGATGCTGTGTTTTGTCTTTCTATGCCTGGCTTATATGACATGTTTTGTTTGTCCCACATTTTTATCAGTACAATACAGAAGTACATAATGATGGGATTCATTGTTACATATTTGTACATGCTCACAATATAATAATATAATCTGGTCAGTATCAATCCCCCATTTTAAATTAAAAAAATACTAATTTCATTATCATCATAAGTCTAAGGATGAAATAATTTCACCTGGAAAGGTAGATCTCATAATCTGAATGCCAAAATTATTGAAATCAAGAGTCTTAATAAGTAATCATATCAGATGACCAAGAAAGAAAGATTTTTTTGAAGTCAGTCATTAGCTGTAGTATATTGTATTTAATGCATATTCATTCAACTTTTTTTTATTGCCTATCATTTCTAAAAGTTTTCCCTTACCATAATAGAATATCAGGAGAAAATTTTACTATAAATTGCATTAAGTGAAAATTAAAAGTGTCAGGTGTTTTTAGCTTGCTGTATTCCAGAATCCTTCACAACTCCAGGTCAGCCTTGAACAAGCAGTTTTAGTAAAGGTAGCTATGCAAACTAGTGTCCCAGGGGAGTAGACTGGGATTGAGTTTTCACAAAAGCCCATCTCACGGAAATTAAAACTGGAATACTGTGAATTATCGTAGCCCCTCAAGACACATCAGATAATTCAGATGAAAAGAACACATTCCAAGAGTGAAACTATTGGAACTTATTCAAGAACAAATAATATCTGAATAGTTCTGTACAGGTAAATAGATGGAATTTGGTAAATTTGAGACTTACCACAAAGAAAATTCCAGGTCCCTATGTCTACACTGGAGAATTCTACCCAACACCTAAGGAATATTTAATTCGATTGTTAAGATACTTTCCAGAAGTATTAATAGGAAAGAAACTATTATAATTTATTCTATGAGGTTTTGCCATAATGTAATAATTCAAAGACATATTAATTAGATTATACCACAGATTAATCTTCTTTATGAATATAGATGTAAAAATCTTTATCAAAATAATAGTAACCTAAATTCAGTCATGTGTGAAAGACCTATAAATTAGGGTCAGGGGCTTTAATTCCTGATATATAAGTTTGACTTAACACGTAAAAAGCATTCTCTTTCATGTAAGATATTGAGACCAAGGGGAAAATCAATGAATCCTGCCAATAGGTTCAGGAGAAGCAATATCCATTTACAATAAGGATACTTGAAATATTAGAAATTAAAGAAAACTTTCTCAACCTAAGAAAGGGCATCTGTAATACTGATGCAAATATTAAATATTTGCACAAAGTAGAATATTATTTGAAAACAAAAAGGTATAGAATACTCTTGTCACAGTAATGGGTGAAACCTCAAAATATTGTGCTATATGAAAGAATACAATCTCAAATTATACATATTCGGTGACGTCACTGATGTGATATTTCTAGAAGATGTGAATCTATAGAGACAGAAAATAGGTGAATAGTACCAGGGACCAAGGGAAGTAAGGGATAAAAGCTAAAGGACTGGTAATGTTTCAGGATATCTTTTGGGACTGAATAAAACATTCTAAATTGAGTGGCAACAGTTACACAATAATATGACTACAAGTGAAAGTTATTAGCATTACACAGGTAAATTTGGGGAAAGAAAATTGTATCTTAACAAACTGATTATTTAAAAAAGTTAGAAGGGAAAAATAAGCAATTATTACATCTACCTGGAAAGTTATCCCAACACTTGAGATACTACATTGGAATACTTGGTGGTACAAATACTGGGAATGTGTAATGCCCAAAATTAATATGTTATTCTAAATATGTCACAATAAAAATGCTCTTAATAATTAATATAACATTAACTTTAACTATCATTAATATTAATTAATTTGTTTATAGGAGTTCCTCAACTGACACTGAGCAGAGCAAGAAAAACAGAATAACTGGGCAGTTTGTAAAATTTGTCACTATCCACTTAAAAGTTCTAATTAAAAGATTTGTTGATGAACATTAATACTCACACATTAGATATTTAACATGCACTATATTTGATTTACCAAAATCTGAATTTTCAAAATTATTATTTTCTTTAACACTTAACCTGTCTTTCATGCTCTTTAAAGTCAAATTTTAGTTTACATATCTAAATTGAAATAATGCCTACAAAATATCTAATTATAAGACATAACAAATGCCAAGTTTTTTAGTTAGCTTTTTTGCTCCTGTGACTAAAGACTCAACAAAAACAATTTTAGAGGAGGAAAAATATTTTGGCCTATAGTCCAAATATCAATAGTGTCCTCCTTTTGCTCCAAACCCTTTTGAACCTTGTCTTCACTGCCCACAGTCCTATTGGCATTCTAGTCTTCTGAGCTTCCATCAGAATTGGCCATTAAGCTCCACTTAAAATCTAAAGCATTTCTAGCTTTCACTTTTATTTCTAGCATCTCAAAATTCCTCCCACCAGTCCAAAGAGCTCAGAAAGCTTCTGAACCATATGCTCAGGTTAGTCACAGCAATGACCCCACTTCTTGGTACCCATTTCTATTTAGTCAGCTTTTTCGCTGCTGTGACCAAAAGATCTCACAAACACAATTGTAGAGGAGGAAAAGTTTATTTTAGGACTCAGGGTTTCAGAAGTTTTAATCTATTGACATTAGACTCCTTTCCTTGGGGCTCAAGGTGAGGCTCAACATCATGGAGGAAGAGTGTGGCACAGGGAAGCAGCTCACATGATGATCAGGAAGTGGAGAGAGACTCCACTCACCAGATGCCAAATATCTATCCCATAGTCATACCCCTAATAAACCCCTCTTCTAGTTACACCCTACCCACCTTCAGTTACCAGTTAATTCCTATCAGGGGATTAGTTCACTGATAGGGTTAAGTCTGTCACAAACCAATCATTTCTCCTCTGAACCCCTTGTATTGTCTCACACAAGAGCTTTTGGAAGATGCTTCACATACAAACTATACCACCAAGATAGTAAAAATAATCTTGGTTAATTTAGTAGATTGCAGCTACAAATACCACCTTTATTGTGTAGTACAAGTGTAAGAAAAACCTCCTTTTTTCTTTTTTTTTAAATTTTTTATTGTTGGTTGTTCAAAACATTACAAATTTCTTGACATATCATATTCCACACTTTGATTCAAGTGGGTTATGAATTCCCACCTTCACCCCATGCACAGATTGCAGAATCACATCGGGGTTACACATCCAATGATTTAAATATTGCCATACTAGTGTCTGTTGTGCTCCACTGTCTTTCCCATCCTCCACCATCCCCCCTTCCCCTAAACACTC
>NW_026000005.1:6713139-6748192 GCF_001458135.2 Marmota marmota marmota
AAAATATATATATATATATAAATAATATTGTTTACTGTGTGCCACTTGATATAAAATATGTATATACAATTTTCTTGTACATGAGTATTAACATTTATTACTGCAGGGTATATCTTGTAAAAAGAAAAACAGATATAAGCAATATAAAATATTTTATTTTTTATTATGACAAAATATTTCAAATATTAATATCATATTGTGAGTTTTTACCCAAAATTCGTAAAGGTATTTTGACTTTTGGCTGTCAGTTATCACACATTTTTTACATAATGGGTTGAAAAAGTCATCTTCAACAGAACTTTAAGATTTTTTAGGACAATTGGGAGCAAATAAAACAAACATATATTTTACATACTTTTGTTTTAAATATATCTTATCCATTGTAATTTTGAATTGAACAAATCTGTTACTATTGCAAGTAACAGAAAGAATATCCATAATTTTATAGGATTTTGTCCATTATTGATTCTTTCCATAAATTTAATGTACTATTTTTTTCATAGAAATACATGGAGAACTATGTATGGTATTTTTGAACACAAGCACAGTATGTTGAATCTAGATATCAAGTAAGATTTCTTCATTGTGATGGAACAGAGTAGTTTGGAACTTGGATTTGGATGTGAAGTTGGAAGATAGATAGAACACCAATCGTAATGAAATGTTTGCTTCTGTATCAAAAACTGCATCATGGACCATTTTCCTTATATCAATAAGTGTTCTTGATTTCTATGAATAGATGAATGGCAGTTATAGAGGAAATGTTTGTTAATTTAGCTGGACTATTTTGTGCACTATGAAATAACAATTCAATTGAATATGTACATAACATCAGTTTGTATCAGTAATGAAAAATAAGTTATATAGGAAGTTCAAAAAGAACTTTTATATTATCTGCACAAAAGCCTAGGCTTAGTGTTAATGGACAAACTAATTAAGTTAAACACCTTTAATTTTTTTCTCTGATCTGATTACATGACATTTGGTACAATAAACTCCATTAAGAATAGTGATTATAAAGCAATAGATCTTCTTCAGCTGTCTAACAAGCAATACATGAATAAATGTTAATAAAATAGCAATCTGGTCTATACACTTAAGTAGGTCAAGTTGGAATTTATGTAAGGCCAATTTGATGTGTTTGTGAAATTATTGTTTTTTTATAGATAATTGGAGAATTCAAGGAAAATAGCATTTCTCATATGTACAATAATAATAAAGGAGGGTAAGTCTACTACCCTAAACTCATGCTCATATTTTTACCCCACCTGCCTTTACCTTTCTCAAGAACTTTACTCTGACAGTTATTTTATTTTTGCCACTGAATCTTTAATGACAAAAACTACATCATGGACCATTTTCCTTATATCACAGTGTTTCTTGATTTCTATGAATAGATGAATGCCAGTTATAGAGGAAATGTTTATTAATTTAACTGGTCTACTTTCTGCACTTTGAAATAACAATTCAGTTGAATATATATGTAGCATCCCTGCTACTCAAGAGTAGTCATAACATCAGTTTGTAAAAATAATTTTTCTCAAATTACATATTTTAATTTATTTTTAGTTAAAGATAAAATTGTATATCTATATTGTGTACAGTATGTAATAGTTTTAATATGCATGTATTGTAGAATGGTCACATTGAGCTAATTATCATATGTATTATCTCATACTTATTTTTGAGAGCAGTTAAAATCTACTCTCAGCTTTTGTAAAGAATATGCTATGGTGTTTTTAACTATAGTCACCATCTTGTAAATAGAGCTCTTGGATTGTTATACAATAGAACTCTTCACTCTTACACCCTGTGCACCACTATTCTATTTTCTACTTCTGAGTTTCCATACATGAGATCCTGCAGTATTTTTCTTTCTATGTCTGACTGATTTAATTTGTTATGATGTCCACCAAATTAATGCTGGCTGTTACAAATGGTGGGATTTCCTTTCAAATTATATATTTTAAAGAACAACTGAAAACATTGTTACTACTTCCTCAACTAGCTTATGGTTTTAATTTAACCTCAAATTACTTCCCCTTCAAGTACTCCAATGAAATTAATCCTATCAAGAGCAGGCGCTTCCATTATGACAAAATCTAGGAGGATTTTGTTTGGGGGGTATACTCCTTAACCTTACATAATTTTCTGTATTTCTCATTTCATCTACTTTGAAACACATTTTTTCTTTATATATGTTAACATGACAATATTTTGTATTTCTTTTGTTTTGCACTCCATGACCACTAATAAATTCTTTTTTGCAGTGTTCTGTTTCCAAAATAAAATGTTGAGATGCCCCAGAACATGATTCTAGGTCCACTTTCCTCCATTTCTTAAAATTAATAATGCATTTATCTTCAGCATATGTAACATTTCATAAGGCCTTCTATTATATTTCAAAATAACTTTTCCCCCCTATCTACTCCTTAATACCATCAATTGTTTGGTTTTAACCTCATCATAGTACACTTTAGATAGCCCTCCCCACAAACCTGCTTTTCCCTATATTTTTCCTATTTTTATAAATGGCTTTACCATCAACACAAATGTTGAAATAAAAACTCAAAAAATCTGGATTCCATTTTTTTTTTTCAATTAACTGCTGCTTAAGTTTGGGTTTTCATATGACTTTGTATTCTTTTACTCATACAATATAATCAAAAAAGACTTCTCTGACCATTCAATATAGAATATCCATCAAGTCACTGTGTTGCATCATTAAGCTCCCAGACAGCTTACTTATTCTTTTAAATTAGAATTTTGGCATATTTTAAAATATATTTTGATGTCTCCTACTACAATGTAAGATCTACGATATCAAGATTATCTGATTTCTCTATTACCATGTACTTAGTGGCTAAAAAAGAAATTTATATGGTATTCCTAAATAGATTTTTAATAAGCAAATAGATGAATATATATAGCATAATAATTTGAACACCATGTATAAAATAGCTTTATTAATGTTATAAAAATATTTATTTTTAGCAATTTTTTAGAATGCCCATATTACCACTGTAGTCATGTGTAAATGGAAGGCATATAATGTATGTGTGTGAATTATTAGTTTTTTAAAAATATATTTTATCTGGGCTGGGGATGTGGCTCAAGTGGTAGCACACTCGCCTGGCATGTGTGCGGCCCAGGTTCGATCCTCAGCACCACATACAAACAAAGATGATGTGTCCGCCGATAACTAAAAAATAAATATTAATCTCTCTTTAAAAAATATATTTTATCTAAAATGGAGGATTTAGTAAAAAAAAATGTATGAAAAAGAAAGAAAAATATTGAACAAGGCCAACGAAGATAGTTAGATACTTGAAGAAAATGCTTAAAACACGAAAGCATAAGACATTTGCTTATTGAATATATGCATTGTGTCTTCTGAAGTTTTCTGAGTTATTCAACATAAATACAAAGATACACAGACAATGAAAAATGTCAGGCTTATCTATAGAACATGTAGGTGAACATTCTTAATGATGCCTCTTTGGAAACACCATAAAACAAAACTAAATTCTATTAACATTTTAAAATTAAAAAGTAAATTTAGATCTTTTGTATTTTTTCCACTTTTTTACATATAAAGAAGCTCTGATTAAATTTCTGTTTTTTTAGATAAATTTCTGTGATAAAAATATCATGTCTCTGTCTCTTTGTATGTATATATCTAAATATCTAATATATCTCTCTATCATGTATGCTCATGTTTGTCCATGTATTTTTTATGTTTTAGTGTTATAATAAATAACACAGGATATATATTTTGGGGAGAGGAAATAAAACAGTGGTTTATTATTAACAATAATAATCAATTTTTATTTTGTTCCCCTTTCTTTACAAATAAACTTCCAATTTCCTTTGGGAAATTATCACGTGCTTCCTCACTTCATGTACTTTTATGTGAAAATAAGTCTAGAGTGTACTCAGTCTGTCTATCCCATCACTACAACACATTCTCTGAGCCAAAATCATTAAAAATCAATTCAAATATAATCAAGAAATGTTACCCTTATGGAAAATATTTTTTTCCCTCAGGAAATTGAAGAAATAGGCAGAAAAAAATGAGTAATAATGTTAGTCTCAGGGATACCTTCCAGAGTATTTTTTCTTCTTCAAATTATTATTCTCTCTTCTAGTAAGAGGGCAGAGCCTCCCATAGCATTGATTGTCTTACATTCTTACCTCAATGACACTGGTTTATCCATATCAGGGAGCAGATATAAAAACTTATACCACATCTGAACAGATAATTTAATAGTCATTGTGTGTTTCTACCAGTTCTTTTGCTCTTTTTCCTACAGTGTGAAATTTTATTGTGGAAAGTATATACTCCTAGATTCTAGATAAAAGATACATGAAGAAGGCAAACAACTGATTCAAGGTAATTTTTAGTTGACATGTAACATTTTTCAATATAAACAGCTGATAATTTTAGTGTTATGCTATATCATAACACTGATGAACATATATAGAGATTAGGAGAGCTTTTGATATAGACAGTCATTCTTTTGTCATTCTTTTGCAGGGCGAGAGGTAATGATGGTGGTAGATAGACAGATAACAAAAGATAAAACTAAAAATATTTCTGAGTGAAATACATTGCTCCCTGTCATTTTATTTTTATTGGGATTGTTAATCAGTCCTCACTAGCCATTTATGTTATCATAAATAGCCCAGTGAATCTCTCAACTTGGCATTTTGAAAAAATACATTAAACACAAGGTATAATTTATACTCTAAATAGGTCCTATTTTTTATATACCTGCATTATTTACAGAGTGCGTTAGATGCAAGAGTGAGACTTTAGATAAATTTGTTGAAAATAACTTATGAAAAGATTTGGAAGAATTTGGAAAAACAATCATTGTGATTTAACTAGAAACTTCACCATGATGTTTTTCCAAGAGAAGAATAGATACTATGTTCAATGCTGCTGAGATTTTTCAATAAGGACTCCATTGATGATCTTGTTAATAAATATTTCAAAAGAAGGGAGAAGGTAGGTGAGAAGACAGATTGCAATGGGTAGAAGATTCTGTCAATTGCCAAAAATTCTTAAATGTTCTTTCATTTACTTGAGCTCTTTTTCTTCTATAGCCACAAGTATGATTTGCTGCTTACACTCCAACATTACTCTTAACAGCCATCCATTTCTCTACTTTTGAACATTGTAAAAGTCATATTACTACCTGGAATTTTATTCATTATTTCCTTACATGTTACCTTCATATCACTGTTCTGTCTAATGTACATTGGATTTGTTTAGGTTTATACAGTTTAACCTGAAAAATTTCATCAGTCCTTTTGGTCATAAGTAAATACAGTCAGCCCAGAGCCTAGACCCAGGACTATCTCTGTAGACCCACATGGGATCCTAGGATCAGTCAGACCCAGGACCAACTGTGCTGACATGTGTGAGAGCCCAGGCCCCGGTCCACCTCTGTGCAGAGCGGAGGACCATTGGGGATCCCCACTTACCACATGTTGCTCCCCCAGCCTGCCTCCATCTCGGTACACTGCAGCCATTGCCATAGCCCTCCCCACATCCTAGCCTCTATCTTGGGGACAAAAGACAGGGCCTAGAGGCAGCTGCCCACAGCACAGCAGTCCCCAGCACTGTATCTCTGAATAGGCAGCCTAAAGCCATTGTAAAGTCTGCCCTTTCGGCCCCATCTCTGAAATGGTTGCATTCATCTTGGGGCATACCCACTGCTATCTTAAGTTACCTCCACTACTGCCCCCATCATCTTCAGTTGCAGTAGCATCCATCATGGGACACCGGCCTAGATACTGGAAGCCCTATATTAAGGTGAGGTACACGTAATCTGCAGGGACACTATAAGATTATAGGGTAGACACTACAATATCTCAGATCCACACTGCAAGAAAGAAAGACACATAGACAACATGAAAAAATAAGGGAAGAAAGTGCCCCAAACTAAGATACTACAGTAATAGAATCCATTGACAGTGAAGTTGATGAAATTTCAGAAGAGGAGTTCAGAATGAACATAATGAAAATGACCTCTGAATTAAAGAATGACATAAGAGAGCAAATACAGGAAAAATTGATCACTCCAACAAAGAGATAAGAGAGCAAATACAGGCAATCATGCATCACACCAACAAAGAGATAAGATAGCAAATACAGGTAGCAAAAGATTACTTCAAGAAAAAGATAAAGGTTCTAAAAAATAATAAGAAAAAAAAACAAATAAAAACTCACTAGAAAGCATCACCAACAGACTAGATCAATTGGAAGACAGAACATTAGATAATGAAGACAAAATATACAATCTTGAAAATAAAGTTGACCACACAGTGAAGATGGTAAGAAACCATGAACAGAACATCCAAGAATTATGGTAAAACATCAAAAGATGAAATCCAAGATTTATTGGGATAGAGGAAATCACAGAGATTCAAATCAAAGGAATGCTCAGTCTCTTCAATGAAATGATATCACAAAATTTCCCAAATATGAAGAATGAATTGGAAAATCAAATACAAAAGACTTAAAGGACACAAAATGTATAAAAATACAACAGATGTACACCAAGTCACATTATAATGAAAATGCCTAGTATATGGAATAAAGATAGAATCTAAGAGGCCACAAGACAGAGGAATCAGATTACATACAGGGGGAGACCAATTTGCATCTCAGCCAATTTTTCAACCAGACCCTCAAAGCCAGGAGATCTTGGAACAACATATACCAAGCTGTGAAAGAAAATGGATGGCAACCAAGAGTCTTATATCGAGCAAAATTAAGCTTCAGATTTGATAAAAAAATGAAAACCTCTCCTGATAAAGAAAACTTGAAATAATTTACAGCAAGAAAGCCCACACTACAGAGCATTCTCTTCAAAAGAAAATGAAAAATAACAATGAAAATCAGCAAAGGGAGGGACTACACTAAAGGAAAGGCCAATCAAAGAAGAAATCAAGTAAAGTTAAAACCAAAAATAAACAAAATGTCCGGAAATACATATTTCAATACTAACTGTGAATGGGAAAGGCCTAAACACATGAATTAAAATATATAGACTGACAGATTGGATCAGAGAGAGAAAGAGAGAGAGAGAGAGAGAGAGAGAGAGAGAGAGAGAGAACAATATGCTCTCTTCAAGAGACTCACCTCACAAGAAAAGACATCCACAGACTGAAAGTGAAAGGGTGAGAAAAAACATGACACTCACATGGAGCACGTAAAAAATCAAGGATTTCCATCCTCACATCAGATAAAGTGGACTTCAAACCAAAGCTATTGAAAAGAGAAAAAAAGGACATTTCCTAGTGCTTAATGGATTTATACATCAACAAGACATAACAATTATAAATATCTATGCCCCAAATAGTGGGGTATCTATGTATATCAAACAAATCCTTCCAACTACAATAATCAAATAGACCACAACACAGAAATTCTGGATGACTTTAAAGCACCTCTCTTACCACTGGATAGATCTTCCAAACAAAAACTAAAGAACTATAGAACTATTAAAATAATGAATAATTTAGACTTAACAGACATATATAGAATATTCCATCCACCAATGAACAAATACCCTTTTTCTCAGCACATGAGTTCTTCTCCAAAATAGACCATATGTTATACTACAAAGCAAGTGTTAGCAAATACAGAAAAATAGAGATACTACCCTGTATTCTATCTGACCATAAAAGAATAAAATCAGAAATCAATGATAAAATAAAAAATAGAAGCTACTCCAAGACCTGGAGACAAAATAATACGCTATTGAATGATGCATGGTTAAGAGAAGATATTAGGGAGAAGATTAAAAAAAAAAAAAACATTCATAGAGGTAAATGAGAACTCCAATACAACTCATCAAAATCTCTGGGACACCATGAAGGCAGGGCTAAGAAGAAAGTTCATTGCATTAAGTTTATTCATTAAAATAACGAAAAGTTAACAAATAAACGACCTAGAATTATATCTTATATCTTAGATACATTATATTGTATCTTAGAAAAAGAAAAATAAACCAATGCCAAAAGCAGTAGAAGACATGAAATATGAAATTGAAACAAAAGAGACAATTAAAAAAATTGACAAAACTAAAAGCTAGTTTTATAAAAAAGTAAATAAATTTGACAAATCCTTAGACACCCCAATGAAAAGAAATAGAGAGAAAACTCAGATTACTAAAATTCATGATGAAAAGGAAATATCATGACACACACTACAATAACAAGAAATACAGAAATACAGAAGACAATTAGAAACTATTTTGAAAATTTATGCTCCAATAAAATAGAAAAACTCGAAAACACTAACAAATTTCTAGAGGCATATAATCAACCCAAACTGAGTCAAGAGGGCATATACAATTTAAACAGACCAATTTCAAGGAAGGAAATAGATTATGCCATCAAAAGCCTCCCAACCAAGAAAATCCCAGGACCAGAAGAATTCAAAGCCAAGTTCTTCAGGACCTACAAACAAGAATTAATACAAATACTCTTCAAATTATTCCATGAAATAGAAAAGAAGGGGACCCATCCAAACTCTTCTATGAAGCTAGTATCATCCTGATACCAAAATCAGGCAGAGACACATCAAGGAAATAAAATATCAAACCAATATCCCTGATGAACATTGATGCAAAAACTCTCAATAAAATTCTGAATAATGTCATATAAAAATATATTTAAAATATAGTTCACGATGATCAAGTAGGGCTTATTCCCTACTTGAGATGCAAGGTTGGTTCAAAATAAAGAAATCAATAAATATAATTCATCACATCAATAGACTTAAAGACGAAAATCATATGATTATATCAATTGATGCTGAGAAAGCATTTGACAAAATACACCACCCTTTCATGTTCAAAACACTAGAGAAACTGGGAATAGTAGGAATATTTCTTAACATTGTAAAAGCTATCTATGTTAAACGCAAGGCCAATATCATTCTAAATGGAGGAAAATTGGAAGCTTTCCCTCTAAATACTGGAACAAGACAGGGATGCCCTCTTTCACCACTTCTATTCAACAGAGTCCTTGAAACTCTAGTCAGAGCAATTAGACAGAGAAAATAAATTTATACAAATAGGAAAAGAAGTACTAAAACTATAATTATTTGCTGATGACATGATTCTATATTTACAAGATTCAAAAAACTTTACCAAAAAAAACTCCTAGAATTAATAAATGAATTCATCAAAGTAGCAGGATATAAAATCAATTCCCATAAACCAAATGCATTTCTATACATCAGAGATGAATCCTCTGAAAGAGAAATTAGGGAAACTCTCCCATTTGCAATAGCCTCAAAACAAAACAAAACAAAACAAAACTTGGGAAGCAAATTTAACAGAAGGGATGAAAGACCTCTAAAATGAAAACTACCAAACACTAAAAAAGAAATTGAAAAAAGATGCTAGAAGATGGAAAGATCTCCCATGCTCTTGGATAGGCAAAATTAATATAGTCAAAATGGCCATACTACCCAAAGCACTGTACAGAATCAGAGCAATCCAAATTAAAATTCCAACATCATTTCTTATAGAAAGAGTAAAAGTAATCATGAAATTCATTTGGAATAAAAAGAGACACAAAATAGCCAAAGAAATCCTTTAGCAAGAAGAGTGAAGCAGGAGGCATCAAAATACCAGAAAGTAAACTATACTACAAAGCTATAGTAACAAAAGCTTCATGGTACTGGCATCAAAATAGACACGTAGAACAATGGTACTTAATAGAAGACAGAGACCAAAAGCCACAAAAAGTCAGTTATCTCATACTAGACAAAGGTGCTAAAATATACATTGGAGAAAAGATAGTCTGTTTAATGAATGGTGCTGGGAAAACTGGAAAGTCATATGCAGCAAAATGAAAATAAACCCCTATCTCTCACCATGCACAAAACTCATCTCAATGTAGATCAAAGACCTAGGAATTAGACCCTGCACCTAACCGAGGAAAAATTAGGCCCAAATCAATCAATGAGGTGAAGAGAGAACCTATATTTTGGGAGCACATTTTTTTTTGCCACAGGCATGTCAGATATAGCACTAATTTCCAGGATACATAAAGAACTCAAAAAACTTAACACCCCAAAAACAAAAAACAAATCCAATCAATAAATGGGTTAAGGAGCTGAACAGATACTTCTCAAAAGAAGATAAACATTAGATCAAAAAATATGAAAAAAAAATGTTCAACATCTCTAGTAATTAGGGAACTGCAAATCAAAACTACTTTAACATTTCATCTCACTCCAGTCAGAATGGCAGTTATCAAGAATAAAAACAACAATAATTGTGGGAGAGGATGTGGAGGAAAAGCACATTCCAACATTGCTGGCAGGACTGCAAATTGGTGCAACCAATATAGAAAGCATGAAATGGAAAACTTGAACTTAGAAAACTTGAAATGGAACCACCATTTGTTCCAGCTGTCCCATTCCTGGTTCTATACCCAGAGGACTTAAAATCAGCATACTATAGTAATGCAGCTACATCAATGTTAATAGCAGCTCGATTAACAATAGCTAAACTGTGGAAACAACCTAGATGCCCTTCAATAGATGAATGGATAAAAAATGTGGCATAAATACACAGTAGAATATTAGCAATAAAAGAGGATAAAATCATGGCATTTGCAGGTAAATGGGTGGAGTTGTAGAATATCATGCTAAATGAAGTAAGTCAATCACAAAAAACCAAAGGCTGAATGTTCTCTATGATAAGTAGATGCTGATCCATAATACGGTTGGGGGTCATGGGAAGAATGAAGGAAATGTGATTGGGCAAAGAGGAGGATGCATGTGGGCAGGAAGGATGGTGAAATGAGATTGACATCAATACTCTAGTTACATAGGTGACTGCCCATAAGGCATGATGCTACATCATGCACATTCAAAGAAATAGAAAGTTTTTCAGCATTTGTGTACAATGAGTCAAAATGCATTCTGTTGTCATATATATCTAATTAGAATAAAATAAATAAATAAATTTTTAAAAATAAGTATGTACAAATTATTTTGATAGCTTAATCCAATTTCTTCATTTATGTTTTTGCAGTCAAAATGTATTTGTTGTCATGGCATTTTATTGCAAATTTTAAGTGTTCTTTAAAATTCAAAGCTACACAAACAATGTAAATGTAAAGGTACAAAAACAATGTAAACTAAAGAATAACATTGCTTAAGCAATGCATACATGTGTATTTGTTTATATATATGCATATAGTTTAAAACCAGTTACAATTAATTTAATTACTATGAAATGGAAATGCATAACTGTTATCTCAATGAATATATACTATCCAATTCATGAAAGGAAGAACTAGCTAATTCATTGTATTAAAATAACCTTAATATTTAAGTATAAAGTACAATGAAGAGATACTTCCAGGCAAAACTTTATTGCTAATTTTTTTAATTTTAAACTTTTGAAGGAACGACATTTCCCCAGAGTAATTTTATGTTTTTAAATATCTATATTAAATCTTCTAGTTTATCTCTCTGTACAAAAGTTCTACCCAACTCTCATAGGAAGAATCTCATTAAGAAAAATGTAATTGCCCCTAATTCTATCACTATAGATAGCTCTGGATGACATAAAATTAATGCTGTCCCAGAACATATCTAAAATACAAACCAATCAAGATTTTTGCTGGTGAGGCACATTTAATTGACAATATTCAGCTAAAGACAGAATGAATGATTTTGACATTTTCAATGTGATAATTAGATATCCTTCAAGCTAAGAAGTAACTCAGATGGTTTCTTTCAATGTGAAACATATCTCAGATATTTACAACATATAGAACTCTGCACCGTGACTTCTATATGATTGGTAAAGTGTATTCTGTCAATATCTTTGCATTATTCTTTCAGCTACATAATCATAGTTTCAAATATTAATAAAACACATTTTATAGAGAAACTTTTATAAATTTTATACCTTGCTAGTTACATAGGTTAGGGTTGTGGGATGTTATTTTTTTCATTTCCAATTGCTATAGTCTAGACTTGAATGTTCCCCCAAATCTCATGTGTTAAAAGTGTGTACTGCAGCCAGTGGTGCTATTGGGAGGTGACAGAACTTTTAAAATCACAGGTCTAGTGAAAGGAAGTTAGACCACTAGAGCCATTCCTTGAGGATGTTATTGGGACCTTGGTCCCTCCTTTTCTCTCCCTTTGCTTCACAACAGCCATGAAATGAGCAACTTTGCCACACATTTCTCTATCATGCAGTACTCTCTCAACACAGACAAAAAATGATGGGATCAATTTACCATGGGCTGAAGCCTATAAAACTGTGAGTTAAAATAAGCCATTCCTTCTTTTAAGTTTATTTTCTCAGCCATTTTGTATAGTAACAGAAATATAACTAACAACCAAATCACCAATCCTCCAATGACTGAGAGAAGAAGTGGAGAGGAATTCCCAAATTTAACAGTTTATTTTTTAAGATACACACATGTTCATATTAACCTATGTATATAAAATATGTAATTCTACTTTGACAATCATTTAAACATTCATATGAATATTTTCTGAGTTATCTGGATGACCAATTTAAATCAACTCTACATAGCAATTTCTATTGCTGTGCTGTTTTTAATTAATAGGTATATTAGTTTTTATTCGTATCATCATAGTGTGTATGGTAAAATATACATGGCAGCGTAGATGACAAAATGTCAGAAGTGCTATTTTGAGGAAAATAATATAGTCTAAATTAATATGGCCAAAATGTGCCACAATTTGCTTGACAGCATTTTGATTTTGCAAGAGATCAGTAGTGAGAAAACTGAATCATCACTAATGTTATAATTTGGATGTGGTTTACTTCCAAAGTTTTCCTGTGATGCAGGCATGTTTCCTAAGAAAATTGAGAGGTGGATCTTTAAGAGGTAGAGACTGGAGGTATCTGGGTCTTGACCACCCTCAAGAATGAATGCTGAAAGTGAAAAGTGAGTTACAGATCAGAGGAATGGAAAATTTCCTATAAGAACTGGTTGAACCAAAAGAGTTCCAGCCCCTCTATGCTCTCTTGCTTCCTTTTTTCCATGTGAGTTCTCTCTTCCTCACTTTCTTATGCTCCTACCATGGGTCATTGAACTCTCTGAGGACTTCCCCAAGGCCAATGCCAACACCCTGCTCTTTAACATCCAGAACTAAGAGCTAAATAAACCTCTTTCTTTATACAGCTTCCAGGCACATGTATTTTGCTGTAGCAAAACAAAGTGAACTAAGGCAATAAATATGACTTGTATATCATTTGGTTTCATGTTCAATTTGTGCCATTTTGAATTTTTAGACCTTTTATTTATTTATTTATTTTTAATATTTGTTTTTTATGTGTTGATGGACACAACACAATTCATTTATTTTTTATGTGGTGCTGAGGATTGAACCCAGGTCCTGCCTGTGCTAGACAAGCGCTATACCGCTGAGCCACAATCCCAGCCCTTTTAGTTTGTTTTAATATCAAGTAAACTAATCTTTGTCTAATATTTCTGTGCAATAAAGCATGTTATAATGAAAATAATTTAAAATAATAGTAGATAAATGATGAAATAATTTCTCTTTAACGAATTTTCACATATAACTTAATGAAGTCATCATGGAGAAGTTTATTGAGAGACCCTGACCTACCCATTGGTGATGAATGAGTTAACTTGATTATGAAAGTAATGTTGTAATTTATATTTTATCAAATAATAATGTTGTTCACCTTAAATATGTATGCTTTTATTTATTAATTGTACATCAATAAAGATCAAAAGTGCAAATCTCAAAAAAGCAACAAAACCAATAATATAACAAAGGTTAGGGACAGTATTTTTCAAATCGGATACTCATTCTCCATATTATGTGTAGAAACTGATTGAAATAAGTTATCAGTGACCATTCCTTTACATTCAGAGCAAATTCTCCTCCTTGTGAAAAGTTATATGAATGTTTGAGTTTTGCTAGAGGACACATAAGCAGAAAAAGCAAAGAGACTGTCTAATGAATAAAACAATGTGAAGAATTTCATATTTATGTTTCACTTATATACATTTTTTGATAGCACTTTAGCAGTGCATTGCTATTTCATGTAATGCTCAAGCTGAGATAAAATATCTCTTTTGTTTTACTTTGTTCCATGCTATACCAATTTATTCTAAAGATAACTTCTGTCTCTGGGTTATATATCAGGCCAGCAGAACTCATTCTAAGTCAAATATATTGAAATTTTATATAGATATCAGATTATGATAGATAGAAGGAAATTAGATTTCAAGCAATTTCACAAATTATTCTCCTAGAGATTTCTTATTTATAGTTCAACCAAAATCTTCATGAATACCTTAACTCCACCCAAGAATCCTATTTTAATGTAGAGAAAAAAAAAAAAAAAAACAATAACATGACAATACCAAAAGAAAAAAGTAAGTATGCTGCTGGTAGAAGAGGAAATTTAAGGAACTTGTGGAAAATGCCAAAAAGATTTTTTCATGATTGGAAGAGAAATCAGGACATAAGGAGTTATAGCTAATATTAGCCAGGAAAGAGGGAAGAATGCTCTTGTCTGGAAAGCCCTAAGGAAATTCAGTGCTCAGCATGAGCTCACTTGACTATGGAATCTAAGAAAGCTGATCTCATAGAAATTGAAAGTAGATGGTATTTATCAGAGGTGAGGAAGATAGTGGAAAAGGAAGAAGGGGGAGAATTGACTAGTGGGCTCAAAATTACCATTAGGAGTAAATATTGCACAGTAGAGTGACTATAGATAATATTTAGGTCCTGTATATTTCAAAAAGCTAGAAGAATGAATTTTGATAGTTTTCACCATAAAGAAATGATTCACGTTTGAAGACATAGACATGTTTAACTCACTTTTAACATTGTACAATATATACATGTATTAAGACATCACATAGTACCCCATACGTTTGTAAAAATTATATATTTTATGTATCATTTGAAAAGAAATTTCATTAAAAAGAGAAGAGAAGCTGGTGAACAGAATCAGCCTTAGTCATTATCAAAAAGAACATGAATGGATGGAATGTCTGAAAAACAAGGCAGGGTATCTATCTATCCTTCACACTCAGGTCTCCAATCAATGCAAGGAAGGAAAGGGAGGTGTTGGGCAGTAGAAAGGATTGTGTAAGCTTTGAGAGAAAACTGTAATTAAGACTGGGTTGAGTTGATTTTCTAAATGAAAGTGGAATATGAAAGGAAAAAAAGAGCATTTCTGAACATAGGTCAAGTCACAAATGAGTCTTTGGGGACATTCATTTTCCATTTACCTACAAAACCTCCTAAAGAATGACTTCTTAATCAGACTATCCTGTTTCCTCCTAAGCAGATCCTCTGTTCACATACAAGCCTTAACCTATGCGTATTAAAACCTTTATTTTAGTGGGTTAGAGGATCTCAGTTTGTAATGCAGGATATGATAATAGAATCTAAATGCTTATAAATACTCCACTGAGTACATATAATGTTGAACATTTTTTTCAAATGCTTTTTGTTATATTATTCCTTCAATGGAGAGGCAATTTTTCTGATCTTTTGTTTTCTTTTTAATTGGATTTTTGTGTCTTATTGCTGAATTTAAAATTTACTCTATTTTAAAAGTAGAAAGGTTTCCCCACTCTAACATTGAAGAAAGAAGGGGAAAAAAGGGGGGGAATGTGTTTTGTAGATTTAGCATTATGTAATACATGGAGTTTCTGCCTGGTTGCTTCTGTTTCATTAAAAGACTCAATATATGTAAAGCTCTTAGAGCAGAGTCTGGCCCAAGTAAGGATAATGTGTTAGCTATTTATATTTCTCAATGAAGTATGAAGCAAAGTCATCAGCTGAAAAATAACAGGGTGGGTAGAAAAGTGTGGGAAGAAGAAAATGTGAAGTAATCATCGGAGGCAGCACTTCTTACTCTTAGAGTTTGTTTTTTTCCTTCTCCTTTTCTTTTTTTTTTTTTTCATGTGAAGAATCTTATTTCACATGACTCCATTGATTCATCTCTGATTCTGTACTCATTCTACTCCTAGAGAGGTAGCCAAGCATTGTGTAATGCCAAATTTTGAAGTAAGTCACTAGGTATATGTACTCCAGTTAGACCTGAACTTCTTCCTGAGGGTAATCTTTTTGAAGTGAATAGATGATCTCTTTTGTTTGCCCAGTCATGGCATTAATTAATTGGATTAAATCTCCTTCCAAGTTTATCTGTCCTGGTCCCTCACTGCCATCCTTCATGTGTAGAACCATCCCACACTGGAGTTTATTGTGAACAATACTGCTTCTAAATATAGGCCATGTTCTTTTAGTCAGCTTTCCATCTGTGTGAACAAACATCTGGGGTAATCAATTTACAAGGAGGAAAGCTTTATTTTGGCTCATGGATTCAGAGGTTGCAGTCTGCAGTTGTGTGGCTCTGACATTCTGGTCCTCTAGTGAGACAGAATACCATGGGGCAAAGTAAATGGTAGATCAAAGCTTTTTACCTTATAGTGGCCAGGAATCAAAGGGAGAAAGGGACCTGGGTCCTAATATATGCCGAAGAGTGTGTGTATAATAACCTACTTCCTCCAACAAGAGCCTGCTTCCTAATTTTTCCACCACCCACCAATAGCACCATCAGCTAAGATTAAGCCTTCAATACATGAGTTTTAGGAAACCTTTATGATTGAAACCAAACACATGTCATTCACCTTATGCTTTGTAAACTTTATCATTAACAAAGATGGTGTCTACCGTCCCTTTATCTTATTGGTCACTTGGTTTATAATAGAATTCAGAAACAAAATAAAATGTCCTTTATTCTCCTGAGAGACTACCACTACTACCTTCATAAAGATTACAAACAGTGTGATCTGGGAAAATTAGTTGACATATCTTTAAGTGAATTCCACATCAATTAAGTATGGGTAATAAAAGAAATGATCTTTTGAGATAGTTTGGGGAACTTATAATAATGATTAGAAGTATTCTTCAAGTTAGTAAATTCTTTATAAATGTGAGCCCTTTTTTGCATTGTAAACTCATAGTGAGAATAGCAGTTAATTGAGTGAAACTGAAGACCAAGGGCAGAAAAATAGTAACACAGGAAATGGGTGGAGAATGAGGAAGAAATTATATTATGCATACATTGAAAATCTCAATTAGTTCATGGACAATTTTAGATGGTACTTCCTCAAGTGTCACATCAAAAATAAAAATCTGTTCTCTACTTCATTTCCCAAGTTGTTTACAGGGAAAATGACAAGTTAAATGTGGGAACTATAAATAGATTTTCAGTCCAAGCTGGCAACTTCATACCACAAAAAAATAACAAGATGATCTCCTAGGATCCAAGATGGATTCTATTGTGTTATTTGCTAAGCATAGTACTAAATGTTCATTGATATAAGCACTCATTCAACACTATTTATTGATAGAGGTCATTGATTTGCTTGGATTTAATGATGCCATGCCTGACAGTGACTGGATGGCAAGAAGGTGGTCACTAAAAGAACATTTGTCTTGGTTTTGAAATTTATTTTTTTCATCCTCTTCTAGTCCCTTGAAAATAACAGAAGGAGTTGACATGAAAAAGATATTTCTGGCAGAGGGAACTATATATGTAAAGGCTTGGAGATAAAATAAATACAAAGTATTTAGATGATAGAATCTACATATGAATATTATCAACAGGTCAAATTAAGTAAACTGGAGGATTTTTTCCTACAATAAGTTGAATTTTAATTATAAGGTGATTATGAAGCTGAATAAGATATTAAATTGGAGTGGTATAGAAAGATTTGTGTTCTAGAAAAGTCATTCTTCCTCTTTGTATCTTATGTTTCTTTTGGGGAGAACAGAATTAAAGCCCAAATTAATAAAGACATGGAGTACTGTAAAGAGGTCATTGCTATAAATCAGATGAGTCTTGATTGGCACCTTATTTTGGCAGATTATGTTATTCTACACTCTAGGAAAGTAGTATTTTCCTGTACATTGCTATATGAGTCACAGTGATTTCATGTCAGCAAAGTATACTACCCTGGGATGCTGACTGGCTTTGTTATATTAATGTGAAATGTGAGCAAAGGAATAATGGGTTACTTCTGTCAGATATTTTAAGAGTCATTGGATTATATTCTCTTTACACTCATTTCTTTCTACAACAAGAACAGTGTGTACCAAACAAAGGCTGCTTAAACAATCTGGAATGTGTGAATACTACCATGAAGATGTATGTAGCAGAAGATGCAGCCATATAACAACAGCTACTGGTATCTACCAGGAGAGGAAAAAAGAAATGTTTGCTTTGAAGGCCACTTTAATTTTGGTTTCTTGCTACTCCTATAATATAATGAAAAAAATCACATACTTGAAGTTGCATCAGTAGGAGTGAAGAAATCTTGGGTTAAAAGAGATATAAACATAAATGATTAAAAAGAATGGATGACAAAAAAAAATCAAAGGTGACTCTCTGTCACTGATTGAATAACTCAGTGCTATTGAAAATGCAAGGACTAAACTTATTTTATTTTCCAAGGGCTGTAATTCAAATATAGCACTTCCACTTTTATAAATAAGCAAAGTACCTTACACTCTGAGAGACTGTCCTAGATTATACAAGTATTCAGTAAGAAAAACTAGAATGGCAATATTAAATTCCATATTAATGAAGGAGAAGAAATAAGTTTGTGGACAAAATGAGTAGTAAATCATATTAAATAGGATTTTCTCGGTTTCAAAAAAAAAAGACCCGCTCACTTTAGCATAGTCAGTTTTCCATATCTCTGGTACATACAAAGACTTAATCAAATACGATCACTCATGAACCAGTATCCCAATATCCTCAAATTACTGTCTCTCTTTCTTTGTAACTTGGATTGAAGTTCTTTTCCATAGTTTAGTTCTCAGTTTCAATTAATGAATAAAAATAGTTTTTTGGGCAATTTAGAGATGATGAACATACAGGAAGATATCAAAACTAAAATAAATTTATTGAGGAAAATCATATTGGATTTGTTCAGGCCAAATGTCCGTCTCCTGAAATAATTACTGTGGACTGAGGAATGACTGATAGGCCTGCAGCTATGTGCTGGATAATGAGATAGAGCATCCCCTGGAGAACTAGTTAAAACTGTAAAAGGTTGGTTACTATGCAAAGTAAGCAGGGACTAGGTATAATAAAGCACAAAAAGGTGTCAGTATATACAGTAGCTTAAGATTTATTCTGAACTTTGTGTGGTATATCCAATAATGGATGTATTGTTGGGCATCCAAAGAGATCCCTAGGGTTATACTATATATTTTTAAACTGATGGCAACCAAAAATGTTTTTCTTTCTGTACTTTTCCTCTCTCTCTTTTTTTTCAGTGAATGTTATATTCATTTGCAATATTAAACAATATTAAAGAATATTTAAGTAAATTTCATTACTTGAAAATACTTAAGTAAACTTCATTACTTGAAAATTAAAGAATTAATCAGTAATTGGTAAATTATACTGATTTCAATTCCTTGGGAAATAGATCCAGAGGTGAGATTAATGCATCACATGGTAATTTTCCTTCTACTTAAAAAGCATTAATTAATATATTTTATTAGAAATAGATTTTTTCCTGCATTTTCCTTCCTGATTCTAATTTTTTAAAAATTTGTTCTTTTTAGGTATACATAAAAGTAGAATGCATTTTTTCTAACTTATATATAAAAACATAAAAATTAAAGAATATGTAAAATACCATGGGGCATTGTGATATTTCAATAAATGTATACATTATATAGTGTTAAAACAATCAAATATATTTGTTTTCTTAAACAATTATTAAATATGGGGGCGTACTGGGGATTGAACTCAGGGGCACTCAAAAACCTGTTGAGCCACATCCNGATTGGCATTGCATTAAACCTATAGAGAACTTTTGGTAATATCGCCATTTTGATGATGTTAGTTCTGCTGATGCTGGCTTTGAACTTGCTATCCTCTGGAGCCCCTGGGATTACAGGTTTGCACCACTGAGCCGGCCCAATTATTACTTCCTTATGGTGAAATGAACACTTTATTTTTGTTTTCTATAGTTATCGTATTGTACAATAGCACACAGAAGTTCTTGCTCCAGTTTCATTGTTTCTTAGTACTCATTGATCAATCTTTCTCCATATTTCCCCCTCCCCTTTTGTCCCCAGTCTCTGGTAACCACAAATTTTACTCTCAATTATTGTAAGATTGACTACTTTAGATTACACATATGAATGAGATCATGCAGCACTTCATGTTTCTGTATCTGGCTTGTTTCACTTCCCATGATGTTGTTGCACTTGATCTATTTTCATTATTTTATAAGGTTGAATATTATCCCTTTTTGTTTTGTTTTAGTCATATTTTTCATAGCTGTGACCAGGAGACCTGACAAAAACCACGTAGAGGAGCAATGGTTTAGGAGGTCTCAGTCCAGAGATGGCTGACACCATAGCTGTGGACCTAGGTGAAGAGGAAAATCGTGGTGGAAGAGTATGGTGGAAAAAAACAGTTCAGATCATGGAAATCAGGAAGACAGGAGCTCTCCACTCACCAGGGATAAAACCTCAATGGCACAACCCTCGTGACCTACATCTTCCAGCCATACCTTACTTGCCTACTAGTTAATCCATAAGTGTATTAAGCCTTTGACTAGGTTACACATCTCAAAACCTAATCATTTCTACTCGGAATGTACTTGCATTGTTTCACACATGAACTTTTGGGGGACACCACATTTGCAAACAATACCATGTTTATTAACACACTTTCTTTATGTAGTCATTGCTTGATGGACACAAAGTTTCTTTACATTTCTTAATTATTGTGAATAATGCTGCAATAAACATGGGACTCCAGATGTCTCTTTGACAAACTGATATCATTTCCTCTTAATATATACCTTGTAGTGAAATTACTGTATCATATTATAGCTTTAATTTTAATTCTAATTTTAATAGAATTTTATTCTAATTAGGATCACATTCATGTGGTTTTACATGATGTGGAGTTTCATTGGTGGTATATTTATGTATAAACATAGGAGAGTTATGTCTGACACATTACACTGTCTTTCCTATTCTTATCTCCCCTTCCTTCCCTTTATGCCAGTTTATCTACTCCATTGAACTTCTATTCTTCTCCTCTCCTGCTTCATGTCTGTTAGCATTCACATAGCAGAGAGAATATTCAAACTTTGTCTTTTTGGGATTGGCTTATTTTATTTAGCACAATCATCTCCAAATACATTAATTTATCAGCAAAAGTCATAAAGTTATTCTTTTTATAGTTGAATAATATTCAATTGTTTATATATACCACATTTTATTCATCCATCCATCCCTCCATTGAAGGACACCTTAGTTGGTTCCATAGCTTAGCTAATGTGAGTTGAGCTGCTATAAATATTGATGTGGCTGTGTCACTGTAGTATGATAATTTTAATTCCTTTGGATATATATCAAAGGATGTTATACATCCAAAGTGGTATAACCAAGTCAAATGGCTATTCCATTACTGCTTTTTGGAAAAATCTCCATACTGCTTTCCAGAGTAGTTGTACCAATTTGCAATTCCACCAACAATGAGTGTACCTTTTCCCCCATATCCTCCCTATTATGGTTTGAATGTGAGGTGCCCCTGAAAAGCTCTGCATGAGACAATGAAAGAAGGTTTACAGGATAAATGATTGGGTTATGAGAGTGTTAAGGCAATCAGCAAATTAATCCCCTGATGGGATTAACTAAGTGTTAACTGAAGGTGGGTAGGGTGTGGCTGGAAGAGGTGGGTCATTGAGGACATAGATTTGAGTTCTATGTTTGGTGAGCTGAGCTTACTCTCCCTGCTTTCTGATCATCATGTGACCTGCTTCCCTAAGCTCCACTCTTCTGCCATGATGTTCAGGCTGACCTCAGCCCTAAGGAATGGAGCTGTTGTCTATGGACAGAGACCTCTGAAACCTTGAGCCCTCAAATAAATTTTTCCTCTCTACAATTCTTCTGATTGGGTCTTTTAGTCATAGCAGTGAAAAAAGCTGTCTAAAACACTCAAAAACATTTATTGTTACTTGTATTCTTGGTTATTGCCATTTTAACTGGAGTGAGATGAAATCTCAGTGTGGTTTTAATCAGCATTTCTCTAATTTCTGGAGATGTTGAACATTTTTTCATACATTTGCTGACCATTTATATTTCCTCTGTGAATTATCTGTTCAATTCCTTTACCCATTTATTGATTGGGTTTTTTTTTTTTTTTTGATTTTGTTATTGTTTTTTGTTTGTTGTTAATCTTTTGAGTTCTTTGTATATCCTAGTGATTAATGCTCTATCTGAAGTGTAGGTGGGCAAAAATTTTCTCCTGTCTTTAGGCTCTTTCATCATGCCCTTGATTGTTTTTATTTTTTTGCTGACAAGGAAGCTATTTAGTTTGCTACTATACTATTTAGTGATGCTTGAAATTTGTTTCCTAAGCCAACATGATAGAGAGTTGGGCTTGCTTGTTCTTCCAGTAGGTCAGTGTTTCTGGTCTAAAGCCTAGGTCCTTGATCCATTTTGAGATGAGTTTTTTTACAGAGTGAGAGAGTTAAACTTCATTCTGCTAAATATGGACTTCTAGTTTTTCTTGTGCCATCTGTTGGAGGCCAAATTTTCTCCAATTTATGTTTATGATTCCTTTGTCTAGTAAGAGACAACTGTATTTACATGGTTTTGTCTCTGTGTCTTGTGTTCTGTTCTATTGGTTTTCATGTCTGTTTTGATGCCAGTACCATACTGTTTTTGTTACTATAGTTCTGTAGCATAATTTAAGGTCTGGTATTGTGATGCCTCCCACTTTACTTTTCACATTAAGGATTGTTTTTTCTTTTCTAGTTCTCTTATTTTTGCAAATGATTTAATGACTGCTTTTTCTATTTCTATGATGAACA
The DNA here is from genome assembly GCF_001458135.2 of Marmota marmota marmota. NCBI lineage: Eukaryota > Metazoa > Chordata > Mammalia > Rodentia > Sciuridae > Marmota > Marmota marmota. Next base: position 6,736,072 of record NW_026000005.1, read on the forward strand.
TCATTGTAATTTTGTTGGGAATTTCAATTAATTTGTCTAGAGCTTTTGGTAGCATTGCCATTTCAACAATATTAATGCTGCCTATGCAAGAACATGGGAGATCCTTCCTTCTTCTAAGATTTTCCTCAGTTTGATTCCTTGGCATTCAGTAGCTTTCCTTATAGATTTCTTTCACTTCTTTTGTTAGATTTATTCTCAAGTAATTTTTTGATGCTATTATGAATAGTTTTTTTCCCTAATTTCATTCAGTTGATTCATCATTCTTGTATATGAACATAATTAATTTACACGTGTTAATTTTATATCCTGCTACTTTGCTGAATTTGTTTATGATTTCTATAAATTTTACTGGTGGAGCTTTTGAGTCTCTATATAAAGGACCTTGTCATCAGCTCAAATCACATCTTGACAACTAAATCAGTGTGTTTAATTAAGAAAAAATAAAATAATTTCAAGCAATCATCTTCAAATTGGATATATCTAGGTATTTGCTTAAATGCTTTTTATGAGCTATTGTGGAGGAAAATGTCAAGAAAAACTACCCACTTGTTATGTAATTGAGAGAGTTAATAAGCATTTTAAATAAGCATTTAAAAAATTGAAAAACAAGTCAAGTTTTGCACCCAAACAACTTGACAAGTGTTCCTACTATAAGATTTAGTAGAACAAATGCTTGTTTCCTTTGAGTCTAAGTTGCAGGGAGCATCTTGTTACAATAGGTGCATGCTGTTTTAAACAAAAGTGATATTATCTTGAAATGCTCTAATAGAATTAATGCAAGTAAAATTCATTGTATGAGATCTTCAAATGGCAAAAATAAAATAATTTAGTAATGCAGTAAACACCATATGTGTTCTAGAATAGGCACATTTTAAAAGAAAAATCATATTACCTGTTTGTAATTATTCTGAACCATCTGAATTAATGCTAATAAAAAAATCACTTTCCAAGTACCCTATAGAAAATAAGGATTAGTATAAATATTAATTCAAAGTTGATAGAAGAATTTGTTCCAAAAGCTCATTTGACAAAACATTTAATGTTCAAAATAAACTTCAGCCCTGTGGCTTTCCTTCTAATAATAAAGGATCCCTTCATTCTGGCCAAGTCTCATTAATGTACTTACATATCATTCTTTACTTACAAACCCAGTTTTATTCCTGTTTAAATCTGTTTCTCACAGGTGACTTTAAAAATTTCATAAAAGATCATCAATTTTTAGGAAGTATTCATTTTAATTAAAATATATTTTAATTGACATAATAAATATACATGTTTATTCTATACAGTATAATACTTTGCTACATATATACAATGCATAAAGATATAATCAGGGTAATTAGCATATCCCTCTCCTTAAATATGTATAATTTCATTGTATTGGCAATTTTAATGCTTTTTTTATAGTTCTTTGTGATATATTTTATGGTATTTGTATTTTTTATAATAAAAATTTATACTAATTCATTTAACTATAGTTACCCTACTGTTCTATAAAAAATGAATACTTGCTACTTTTATTTGACTACGTTTTGGTACTCATTATTCATCCTCCTGTCCTCTCTCAAACTTTCCCTTGCCTCCAGTGACAACTATCCTATTCTCTTCTTCTATGGACTTAACGTTTTTTTAGGTTCTCCGTATGAGGAAGAACAATGGGACTATTATTTTTTTATAAATAAACATGAGAGAGAATGGGTTATAAACATCTACATGAATGATGCATTATCTGTATTAACCTAAGGTACATAGACATTATGTATGGATTGGGAGGTAACATGTACCACACAGATTTACAAACCCAATTATTTTCACCGAGTAGCACTTTCTTAACATTGAACTTGAGAGTGTGTGAGAATTATGCTGTTACAATGGCATTTTTTGTTGCTTCCCTCTGTCTGTCTCTCCCCACTGCCCCCTGCATGCTGTGGATGGAACACAGGGCCTTTCCCATGATAGGCAAACATTCTACTACTGAACTATACTACCAGCACTGTTGGTTTTTTTTTTTTTTTTTGTTTGTTTGTTTGTTTGTTTTGTTCATTTTTTTGTTTTGTTTTTTGGTGTTGTTGTCGTCAAAATTTTAAGGGAGGCTGAAGAAAACTTGCAGGTGGGTTCCTTCATTTACTAATAAGAAACTTCCAATAAAATGACTGTATTATAAACCTTGATGGCAGGATGTCCATTAAAAAATTTTATAATATATGACATTCTATCATGGGAGAAAATCAGTTTAAATGGAAGATTTTCCATACTCAGCTGGAAGCAGGTTAACGAATATTGATTATATAATACAAGTATATATTTTAACACTATTCTTCAAACAATTTAGTTTATGCACACCAATCCCCATCACTTAGTCCATTTTACATCTAATAATTGACTCCCTCTTTTTATCTTCTGGGTTTTCTCTATGAGTTTCTGGTGTCTCATATGCTGCAATATATCTTTTGAACTCATACAGCTGAAGCAGTAGTAAGTTTTACTTTTCTGAATATATTACTAACTTTGTTTTTTATAATTAAATTTTGAATTAAAACAGAATGACATTATTGAGAAGACAATGTAAATATTAGGACAAATTTGATGCTTTTGTAGTCAAATGGTGTCCTGCTATGCTCCAAGTATTAACTGAAGTAAATAACATAAAGGATTAAAAGCTGTTTACAAATTAATAACTATCAGATTGGTAGTTAATGGCTCTATAAAGAAATAAACCTATGCATATGCTCTGTTTGATATTGATGTGTCTTAATATTGGCCCCTTCAAACACATTTTATGTTGGGAAAGATTCATCATTGACTACTTAAGCCCAATAGTAGAACTTAGACCTGATTGCTAAACTGGCTCATTGTTCCAAGAATCTAAATGTAATTTCAGATGAGGTGTCTCCTAGAAGAGCACTCACACCAGGAAATAAGGACACAAGCCCTGAGCCAATCAGTAATTCAGCAAACAAGTACAAGCACTCTGAGATGAAGGAATGTATTAAAAAAAATCAACTTCAAAGGATTAGGAAAACAATGCAAAACTAAAAACTTTGAGCTGAAAAATGCACTTTGTTGGTACAGCATAAGAAAAAAAGGAAGAAAGAAAAAAGAAGAAAGAAGAAAGAAGAAAGAAAGAAAGAAGGGAAGAAAGAAAGAAAGAAGATACATTCTCTCTCATTTCACCAAACACAAGCATGCAATTTAGTCACCACAGTATCATATGGATGAAAGTGAAATAACTTTGGAAACCAATGGAGAACTCAATTGTTCAATAAGAGAGAGCAGTGAAACCTCTACTCCTGAGGGAAGAATGTAAGGTCAGGGAGAAACAGAGAAAAGAGGAGGGGCAGGGGAGGAAGAAAAAGGAAGTGTGAGGGAGGAAGAGAAGGGGGAGAGACAGAGATAGAGGGGAGAAAGAGAGAAGACACATGATAACTAGATCACCTAACAGAGGTACCTGCCCTGTAGCAAGACCCACAATAACAATAATGGAGAAGCAGAAGCCTACAGCAGTAGATTGGAATTATAAAGGAAAGAACAGAAGTATCCCATAGAGAAAGTTTTTTTTTTTGTTTTTGTTTTTTTTTTTTTTTGGTGGGCAGCAAGTTCTTCTGGCCATTCCTAGATTATCTGTTAATTTCTTTTCTTATGGCTGGGCTAATGTTGTGGTGGACATTGTTGAGACTATACATTTTTCATCAACATGGTTAGGCTATAGACAGTGAACTTGAGTGACAAAAATTGCTAATATTTAAATTGTGCACATAGGTATAAAGTAGGTTCACTGTGCTTTGATTACCAACGTGGCTGAACCTGGTGAGAGAGAATACCATCACACAAATAGCTCCATAAAATAGATTTATCAGTCATGGATAGCCAGCAAGAGACATATAACTCAGATTTATAAATCTGAGTCTTCAAAAGCTCAGGAAAGATGTCCAGGGCAGATGGAGTCTCGTTGCTTGTGTAACCACTTTTGAAGCTGTGAGGCCCCAGAAAGCATCTCATCCTGAGTCTAAAACCCTGGAGAAATGTGACTTCAGGGCTGCTGCATTAAAAGACATCCAGTTTCTAGGAGGAAATGGAGCAGAGCCCTTGCTTTTCTGGTCATATACAGGTATCACAGGATGCTATAATCACAACACAGTCTGCAATTATTTGAAAACTACAAGCAAGAAAACAGGAGAACTGGATCAGTACAAAATCACTTGGGAAACTGTCTTGCATTAAAAAAATAAATTTCTGAGAAGCAGAGATTACATTTAATTCCTAAAGAAAAACAGTTCTTGTTCTTTATCATCAAATATGGAATTGGGGTCCAGTGGAGTAGGAGATACCTTATGTATAATATTGACATATCTAAGAATGTTTTTAATGGTTACAGGATAATTGGCTTAAACAGCAGCTATGATTGATGTTTGGGGGTAATAGATTATATTAACAGTATATTTGTAGGCAGTTATCAACAAATACCAATATTTGAACAAATAATTTGTAAAAAATCATGGTTACAACAGTGAACAAAAGACATTTATGAAAATTATGATGACAATAGTTTCTTAAACTATTTTATTTCTATGTTCATGTATGTTCCAGAAAGGTTTAGTTACAAAGTTTATTATACTTTCAACCAAAAAATTCATAAGATTTTTATACTTTGAAATGTCTCCAAGTTGTTTCTGGCAAAAAAATTAAATACATAAATAAAAATAAAAATAAAAAGCACCCTAGTTTGTAATTCTTGTCTCCTGCATTTTCCATTAAAATTACACAAAATGTATGTAAAAATAACATACAATGAGTAAAATGAGTAGTTTTCACAACTAAAAGAAACTGCTTGCTTCATTTTAAATCTGTCTGTAGAATTCTATGATGCATGTAAACAATAAGCTTGTCTTCTGTTCATCTTTGTGTTTTTCACAATGTCTAGTTCAGTAATTTACTGTATTAGAGGCTTCCTAATGTATTAGTTTTTTGATGTCCTTGAGATATAGATAGATACATAATGATTTCTATACCTGTGCACATTTCTTGAAATGATAATAACTTCATGAGTTTGTTCTCTTTTTATAGTGGAGTGAATTTTGAATATTATACATACATAGGGTATAAATTATTCTAATTAGGTTCATATTCTTGTGGTTGTACAAGGCATAGAGATTCACTGTGGTGTATTCATATATGTACATAGAAAAGTTAAGTCAGATTCATTCTACTGTCTTTCCTATTCCTATCTCCCCTCTCTTTCATTCCCTTTTGTCTAACCACTGAACTTCTATTCTTCCCCTGTCAGCTTTACTGTATTTTATCATCTTCATAGCAGAGAGAACATTTGACCTTTGGTTATGGGGGATTGGCTTATTTCACTTAGCTTGATAAGAGTTTGTTCTTTACTGTGGAGTTGAGGCATGAGGTCTAGTGACAGTAAATTCCAGAGTACTCATATGAGACTTAGTAAGAATCAGAGAATATTAGTAAATATAATTCACAAATAACACTGAAAGAAGGACAAGCAAAGAGAAAATGAAGTAAAATACAAGTAATACAAAGATCAGAAATATGTAGATAATGGATTGGATACATAATACTGTAATTTTTAAACAGCAAAAAAAAATTGAAATGCTAAAGACATGGAGATTTGTATAATTAGGAAGCCACAAGTTCATACTGTGTGTTTTAATTTTGCTTTGTAAATCATTCATCTATGTTGGCTTGATACAGGAAGTGTTATAACATTGAGGAAAAAAATGATAAAAGACTTCGAAGGAGGCTTATGCTCAAATCAGCAATTCCCAAGGAGTTCTCTGCTGAAAAAGGAAGCATCTTGATTTATTTTGTACACAGGGCAAATAAAGGATTACACGGAGATAAAAGTAGTGCCCAAGAAGAGGTTACTTATTTTTAGTGTTAGAGTAAATCAAACTATGTGGCTCAAGCCACTCCCCACAGGGTATATTTTTAATTGAAATCGTGTTAAAAGTGTACTTAGGGGAGATTTAGCATCTTAAAGTTACGTAATCTTCTTACCCATGAACAAAACTGTATTTGTTTTTAGTGAAGACCTTTTATCCTAACTCAGCATAGTTTTATACATATTTTAGTACATATTATGTATATTTGGTTTTATTCACTTTATCTAATGCAATTTTAAAAATGCTACCTGTTTCAGTGGCATATCTAGCACAGTTGATGCTATAGGTAATCATTTGGGGCATTCCCCTCATTTCTTTATGGTAAAGAAATTTAATAATTTAATAATTCTATGATAAAATGAGTATTATAATTTTCACATGCAGAGAAAATATTTTCAAATGAAGATAGAATTTACAATGTTAAATCATGACATAGAGAATATAACACTAAGAAATCTTTTAAGAATGCTCTTCTAAAAACTTGATGAAGACACTATGAATGTTTCAGTTTCACACTTAATTTAAAATGCATGTCCATTTCCAAGGCATTACTTTCCTTATGTTCTTTATATGATTATGGATTAACTTTTTATGTAAACCTTGCTTTTATGAATATGGACCTTATTTGAAATTAATGCTCAATGTTATGGCTTAATCCCACCACTTAGAAACTATGAAGGTGATACTCTGAAATAGAAGCAAAGCTATCCGTCCTGGATTTATTTACTTAAGCAGGAATATCTGAGCTGATCATCTTACATTGAAAACATAGAGTCTTAAAATAGATATACTTTGAGAAATCTTCAGGAAAGGAAAGACCTCAGTCTGTATTTTGTGAAAAGGGTATAGACAGTTCCCTACTTAACTCAGAGCTCAATTGCTCAGTGAGGCAACTGGTAGTATCAGGGAAATAGAATAGCATGTTTATACCCCAACTGGAAGAGGTCATGTCAGTGGAATAAATATTTTGAAAAAACACAGTGAAAAGAAAATATTAAAAAATAATAATTCCAAATATATGTTTTTAAAAATTCTGCATATTTTAATAAAAACTGGAAGAGACCAAAGCAATAATTAAAAATAAATGCTTAACCTGTCTTATTTGAAAGAAAACCTATATTTGTTAATAAATTCAAGATCCCCTTAGATCTACCTCTTACATATAAGTATGTAAAAGTACTTTATTAGATGTATAAAAGACATGTAATTGAATTGGTGAGTTTTGAAGGCTAAGAAAGTGTTTACATGTGTAGATATTAACTCAGTAGTGCCCCTACAAAGAAAACACACACTCAAAAATCTTCTAACTTATAAAGGCATTTTATTGTCTTTAGTAGAATAGTCTTATATAAAATAGTAAAATTATGCAATGAAAACAAGAGGTTTAATAAAGCATGTACATTTGAAATATATTTAACTAAGTATTTATTTCTGTTCTGTTTTTCAAAAATACTTAACTCTTGCAATGTTACACTATAGACCTATCTTGAAATGTTCATTGTCTCTCATGACAAACTTTAAGTTCAATCTCTTTTAACACCATTTCTTATCCCTTACAATTATTTCTCATCAATTTTTATTGCTTCAGGATACCTACATTTGTGTCCCTAGCTCAATATCTCTCTTGTAAAATGTTTCATATTACCAATTTTCTTTGATTTCAATATGGAACCAATTCTATTTTATTCTTTTTATTATTTTACTTTAATAATTTCATGAGAATGAAAAGGAAAAATAATGATCTTCATCAATTATTTGTATACATAAACACTGTATTTATGGGTGAGTCTGGGTTCCCATATCTTAACTTTCTGTTCATTTCTGAGATTCTAAAATGAAATGTAAACAAAGGTGACAAAACCCAAACGACTTTATTAATGGTTGTGTAACATTCTACATATTTCAAAGGAACTCAGAATTCAGCTTAAACTACATAAACAAGATTTCCAACCAAATTTCTGTTAAAATTAAGGTGTTCAACTCTACAGAATTGTAACTTGAAAAAAACAGTCAATCCAGCACAAAGATGCTTAAAGAGAAGGACAGAATGTCTGACCCTTCCTCAGAGTTTTAAGTGTCAAAAGTATGGCATGGTTATAGCAGCCAAGTCCACCAGCATGGCTGGAAAAGAGTGAAGGAGACAGAGAATAGTTAAAAATTATGTCACAGAGACAATGAATAACATCTATTCAATTGTCATAACTTATGAATTTACTTTTCTAAATATTGTTTATACCTGCTCTCTTCCACACTTTTACTGTAACTGTTGTGCATAAATTCGTATTATCTATTGTTTGGATTATTATAATTGTACCCTAATGTATATTCAAGCCTCACTATACCAATTAGAAGCTTGGTAGAGTCCTTCAAATGTGTAAAATTCAAATTCCACATCCTGATGGGCTTCCATGTTTCTAACCAAATTAGTTTAATTGATCTTTCAAAATTCAGGTAAAAAGCACCCTTAAATAAAGATACCTGATGGGTACAAATGTCAGATCTCAGGAAGTATTCCTAACTGTGTTAAGGCCTTGCTCTGCCTCTGCAGCCTTCTGTTGTTGCACAAGCTCATCCTCATTTTTCTACTACACTACTGTCTTTCTTCCAAGGTCTTAGCACCCCCATTTCTTTTCTATCCTCTAGCATTTCTGTTGAATGGCATCTATGTTTTATTTTCTTCTTACTCTTTAGGGAACTGCTTAGAATGTCACCTACTGAAGTTATTTCCTGTGATTCCTTTTTCCTATAAAGTCTAAATTAGATATAGCTTCCTTATTTCTTCTCAGAACATACTGTGTTTTCTTTACTGCTTATTTATTAGAATTTGCAATTTTTCATTTATTTTTATTTCTATGGCTACTTTTCTGTAAAAGAAAAGTGTGTTTATCTTGAGGAAAACTACCCCCTACATTTTGCTTACCTCTTTGTTTTCAGAGCCTAACATAATATAGAGAGAATAAGTAATTAATAAATTTTTGTTCAAAGATTATTTAATAATATATTACTAACAAATTAATTTCCTGCTTACCTACTAAGATTACAAAATGAATCAAATACATAGATAAATATTGTGTATTATAGTACCAATTTGTAAAATTATAATTGTAAAATTTAGATTTAGAATTTTACAACATATTTAAAAATCACAAAATTAACAGTTTGAAACTAAAATACAAATTCTGTGCCCTCTCCTTATATTTCTCTGTCATTCTCTGAATTCAGAATTATATTTCTTCTCAAAAGTATGTCTGTATTTCTCTTTACTCCAAAAATAGTCAAGTATTTTTTAAAAGTGGTTTTAATATAGTTGATTCTTGCTATATTACTGGCTCCTTCACTCTGTGTAAAATTTAAAATGCTGGAGATCTCTGCAGATATCCCAAGAGATGCATGTCACAGAAAACACCAAGAATCTCTTGTAAATAATCAGGTTACCATTAAGTTTTATTGGTTCCCTTAGTAACATACCTATTTCTGACACAGAAACCTAGAGACAGGTTACTTCTCCTGAAAATGATGATGTATTTCATTGCCTTCAAAACCTTTTCTGCTTCTTTGATGACAAAACATTCCAAGACTTGCTGGAATAGTATGAATTGATTGTTCATATTATTGCATCTTTCCAAAATGAAACTTTAGGTCATATCTATCTCAGGTCCACTAAGACATCTCTGTTCTTATTATAAAAAAAGAATATATTTCCATTTATTAAAATTGCAAATTTCATGACTTTTCTTTAAGCAATCTACTTTTTCCTGAAAAAAAAAAAAAGATTATGGAGTATTTGTTCCTTGTAGATTGATAGGCTTTTATTATTAATGGTGTGGTATCTTTTTATTTTTTTTCTATAAAAGAAGACATTTTAAACCTCCCACATTAAAACTTGCTTTTTAAAGATTTGTAGTTACACCATTACTTTTTCCTTTTTTGAATCTTTATTTCATGAAGCTGTTGAATCATTTTAATCTTTATTTTATTACTGTTTTAACTATAAAATTACAAGTATTATAAAAAATTGCTATTGTCAGCATTGTAGATACTGTAGACCTATTTAAATCCTACAGTTTAGTGTTGTGTGTGTGTGTGTGTGTGTGTGTGTGTGTGTGTGAGAGAGAGAGAGAGAGAGAGAGAGAGAGAGAGAATTCACTAGAGCATGATAATAGAAGGGCAACAAAATGTGATGTCATTCCATATCATATGCTTCTTTAGCTTGAAATGATTTGTATGTGTTTAGATGTGGATGGATACTAGGTTAACATCCCACATTCTTTAGGTATTCAAACCCATCTTATTCATGCATGGATCCCTTGCCTTGTGGTAGAGTACCTGACTCACATACTTTCATATATATTTAGCATTGACCTGAAGTATAGCATGATAAAGGATGGATCAGAGTCAGAAAAGAGTGTCGTATTGTGAATTACTTACAGGGAATGTAGGTTTTCATCCCTGACAGTCACACTTGTCTCTATTTTATGTTAATACATGCCTTAGACAGACTGCAAGGAAAATTGTAAGACATAAGCCTCATGGATAAACAATTTTTGCTGATGAGAGCTTCTTACCTGGTTGCCCATCTTGACCACTATAATCTTTAATGCAATAGTTAGGCAAAATACAACCATTTCAAATAGCTATTTGAAACAAGGCCAAGAATTTAAACCCAAATCCAGCAATTCTCAGGAGATGCTTAATTACTCACAGGTGATGTTGCTAGGCAACCACTTCACCTTCTGATTCTGCTGCTTCACCTAAGTATGGTACTCAGTTTGCTCTATTGTTACTGAATGCTAAAAGAGATGGAGAAGTACTGTATAAAGAATTTATTTTAAACCAGGTGAAAAAAATAGGCTCAGAAAAAGACTTTAAAACAGTTTTGAATTAGAAAATATGCAAGCATATTTTTAAACATTTTTCCCCCTATCTAGTTTGAAAGAGTATTTTTAATCAACAAAAAATTAGGATGGAAGTTAAATAAGAATGAAAGGATTATTTGAAGAAAAATTGTGATATTTGAATTCATAAATGGCTGAAAGCAGACGTGCCAGACAGCAGGATCAAAAGACTGTGCCTCTGCACAGACACAGTAGTCCCTACAGTTGCAGATCCCTACTGTTATAATAGAATTGTCCAGGAAATTACCCAAAAATATAACCTCAAACTTTCTAAAATTGAATTACTATTCTCACATTATTTTTAATTTTCAGTTATTAGTTTTTGACTATAGATTTAGAATCTTGAAGTGTTCCCATTAAGAACTTCTCTTGCTTGAATTATGACTAATTTATTCATGTGCTTGCTTGTGATTTTGCTTTCATACAACAAGTGAACTCTCAGTATCATTCCTATGTTTTCTCATCATTTCCTTTCACAAAACCACTTTCCATTTCCCCGGATCTTCAAAGGATTAACATTCATGGGGATACTGTTCTTTGAAAAGGCCTGGATGAAATAAGCTTCCTACATATTTGATGCCAATGCATAGATTCATCACTGCCCCATATCAGTTTGATAATTGCACTTCAATGTACCTCTGAATTCCTGTCCTTAAGATAGCTAGGTCAGTGAGCATTCTAAATATGAGCATTGATCCTTTGTGCTAATAATATTCATAAATTGGCAAAAAGAGTTCAACCATTCACTCATTAAATTACTTAACAAATACTAATTGTCAACTGTGAGTCAAAAATCATCTGTATTCCATACAGAATTTATTATCAAATAAGAATTGTTCTGCCTTTATGAATTATAGAAGAGAATGTGCCTATGTATTTCCTCATCTTCCGATTGTTTGCTTCTTAATTAAGATGTAACATTATTTTCATATTAACTAAAATTGTGACCTAATATGTAAAATAGTTTATAAACTTCCAATTGCCTAATTTTTTCAGATTATCCAGTATTTTTTGTCTTGTAATAGTTCTGTGCTATGACCATTTCACACTAAAAGTTTGTCGATAATTAATTAACCTGTGCATTTTCACCAACCAATTGGGATGCACATTTGCTAAAAATCACAACCTGATTTTATTTTGGATTAGTTTTTGCATATCAGAAAATATCCAACTTTTGACTTCTTGGGATTGGCTTATTTCACTTAGCATAATAGTCTCCAGTTCCACCAATTTATCTGCAAATACCATGAAGTCATTCTTATTTATGGCTGAGTAATAATAATAATAATAATAATAATAATAATAATTTTATATATATATATA